>NW_028261382.1:25767867-25920752 GCF_051295495.1 Thamnophis sirtalis
ACCCAGAATGTTACTGTAAGTAGGCAGAGTCCTGGCTAAAATGAAATGTGGTTTGATTTTTCTTTTATTTATTGATTAGTTATTATTTATCCCAAAAGCTGGTTTTTCTTTGAGGACGTTTCACTTCTCATCCAAGAATAGCAATAGCAATAGCAGTTAGACTTATATACCGCTTCATAGGGCTTTCAGCCCTCTCTAAGCGGTTTACAGAGTCAGCATATCGCCCCCAACAACAATCCGGGTCCTCATTTTACCCACCTCGGAAGGATGGAAGGCTGAGTCAACCCTGAGCCGGTGAGATTTGAACAGCCGAACTGCAGAACTGCAGTCAGCTGAAGTGCTACATTTAACCACTGTGCCGCCTTGGCTCTGAAGCTCCTTCAGCCTCTCAAAAAAGCACCTTTGGGGCAACTGGATGACTGAGAATCTCCAGAGACATTTAGTTATTCTTTCCTTCTTCAATTTGCTGGCTTCCATAAGGCAGGTCTTCATTTAGGGCAGTGTTCCAGCCCCCTCCCCTCGTTTTTCTCCATATCTCCTTCAGTCACATTCAAGGGTCTAACTTGGCAGCCCCCCCCCGGGGGGGTCCTCTGGGCCTGCCTGGGAAGTCAGAACGTCTGTCAGATCCTCTCCATTAGATAATTAGGAAAGAAGACCACGAGACTCCATGAGTAGAAATCAAGTGTACTTTTACTAATTATAAATGATTAAAGGCATAGCGAAGCGAAGTCTGAATATTTAGGCGCGAAAGCGATTGATATATAGAATAGCCCATTCCCCACCCCTTGGCATCACAGTTACAGTCCAATCATAATTCTCTCAAGTGTCAGGTGTGAGATAACTTCAAAAGGCATCACGAAGTTGGAATGTCGGTGCCGTTAGTCCTGGCGGGAATCTCCTATGCATGCGTAGTCCGACAGGCAGCTGAACTCCAGAACCTTCCTCCAGCACAATGAGTAACCCCTCCCAAATACCATGCCCTCCCTCCCCATTTCATGGCAGTCGAAGCAACAGCAAAGCAGAGGCTGACAACGTCCAAAAGACCCGGCTGGCTTGGAGGAGGCCTCTGGGGACAGTTCCCTTCCACCTGCAAGTATGCCTGGAGCTGCTCTTTCCATATTGGAGGTGTAAGATGTGTGTGGAGAACAATTAACCAGTGGAGTGGAGGAGCAGCTGCCCAGGGGGCATGCCCACGCCATCAAATGTAACCGGCCAGCAAGTCTCCCAGTTACTGGTGCATATGTGTGCATGCCGATCAGCTGTCTGGCACGCATGCTCACATCAGAAAACGGAAGACCAGTTCTTCCAATTCCCATCACTGCCTCGCAAACAAAGGCCAGCGGATCGTTGCACATGTGCGCACAAGAAACCCGGAAGAGGAACGGTGATGCCACATGTGCCATGTGACATGGCTCCGTGTGCCATTTCGGGCACATGTGCCATAGGTTCGCCATCATGGATAGAGGTTCTCCTACTTGAGCAGGGGGTTGGACTAGAAGACCTCCAAGGTCCCTTCCAATTCTATTCTGAATTATTCTAAATATTCTAGAAGACAGAATAAGAAAGTATGAGTTAAAATTACAAAGATTTTGATGTTAAAAAAAGCTGTTCATCACTTGAATAGAAGCCTTGGGAGGTGGTGAATTTTCTCTGATTCCTGCACTGGGTTGGACTAGAGGACCTTCAAGATCCCTTCCCAACCTGCATTCTATGTTATATTATATTACAAATATATTTTAATTCCGTCTTAGATTTTGTTTGTTATCTTTGAACTCATTTAATTGAATTGATTCATTGATCAATTGAAACATTCCATGGTTCTAACTTCAGGAGTTATTTTGTTTACAATGGTTCAGTTGCAACATTAACAATATAAACTGAATCCCACTCAAATCCCTGTGTTTGAGTGGAATCCAAGATATGCACACACCTAAGCACTACTTTTCTATTACTTTTACATACAGTACTCCATTTCTTTCTAATACATTGCTAATTTTGCTGAATGAATTCACTTTTTTCGAAGCCAATCTCCTTTCTTATATCTTTCAGTAATTGGTAAAATTATTCTTCCAATGAGCACGGTAGCATATTGGAAAAAAATGAGTTTCGGGTATGTTTTAGTAGGTAACTGAAAGGCATTCAAAAGCATAAAAGAATAAAAGAATAAAATTGGAATCAATACAAGTGATTTTTTTACCATCTTTTCCCATAATTGTTGTGTTATACAGCACCAGTTTTGATTTTAAAAATCTACTAAGGGAGAATAACAGCAATGACCTTTCCCCAGGTCTGTTGATTTAAAAATATCTGCTGGGGAGTCACAAGCCACTGCATGAGTCTTTGAGAAGAGTTGTTTTGAACAGTTTCATTGCATTGCGAACTTTTCAGAATAAAAAAAAAATCGAGTCAAGTTACTAAATTACAGAATTTCCCCTATATTCACCTGTATAACTAAAAGAAATTATAATACTGATTATCTATTGCCTGGATGCTACTAAATGGGCGGGTTACAGCAAGAAGCTTTAACCTACACATTACACTCTACACACACTACACACTGAGGCACAGAGCTTGGGATGATGGACTCTTTTAGAAGACATTTGATTTGCCACGGCCCATGGTTGGCTTACTTTCCCCCCCCTTAACTTTGAGTTTCCTTCAAGCTGGAGAAGAGGAAAAAGTGCAGAGAAGTTTTTTCACAGAATCATGATGTGATTCATACAATACATTAAAACTGTCTCTTTTCACAAGGCATTCAGTCAGGAAGATGTGAGCTGAAGAAAGCAATAAAGGTTATTTTTTAAAAAGGTTTTGATATGACAATGATTATTCTCTTTTCTAATATTTTAAATTTGCAGCCTGCAAGTTAAATGAAGTTGCTCGAGTAGGCACCATATCAATTATAGTCAATAAATCAACAAATTAAGAGCCAGTTTTGCTGGTAATTAAGCTAGCAAACTTTAAAAAAACCTGGCCGGATGGGAGTTTTACTCCTGTCTGAGGCACAAAGCCAAGAGGAGAACTTTGGGCCAGTCACTTTCTCTCAGTCCTAGAAGAGAGTGAGCTGCCACCTGTCAAAAATGGTGTAGGGTCCCCTGCTTGGGCAGGGGGGTAGGACTAGATGACCTACAAGGTCCCTTCCAATTCTGTTAATCTGTTAATCAACTCATTTCACTACTGAAATCTTACCCAACAAAGCAGCTTGCCTTCAGAAATGGTGGGGGCTTCATCTCTTTCAAGCGGAGACTGGACTGCCATCTGTCAGAAATGGTGTAGGGTCTCCTGCTTGGACGGGGGGTTGGACTAGACCAGTGGTTCTCAACCTGTGGGCCGGGACCCCTTTGGGGGGTCGAACGACCCTTTCACAGGGGTCGCCTAAGACCATCGGAAAAGAGATATTTTCATTGGTCTTAGGAACCGAGACACCAATTTTATGGTTGGGGGGTCACCACAACATGAGGAACTGTATTAAAGGGCCACGGCATTGGGAAGGTTGAAAACCACTGGACTAGATGATCTCCAAGGTCCCTTCCAAATCTGTTATAACTAGTTGAGACATTTTTGGGGAGGCAACACTAACCTGAAGCCATCCCCCGCCACCCCATATGAATAAGTAAATCAACTAGGTTACTGAATTAACCAACTTTCTGACTGCACGCAACAGCCTAAGCCCGACCCAACCAGCTGGGCTAAGTTAAATTATTTTAGATCTGGTGTGTGATGCCTACAACCCTTCGCTATGATTGACCCAGTTAAGGGTACCATGTAGCTGCAGCCCTGAAGTAGAAGACACAGCTGTGAATTTGAGGGGCAGACAACACCTGCAAGAACTTGGGCAGAATCCAAAGGGGCCTTTTTTCCATTCCGAAGAAATTTACAGATTTACAGATTAAATTAGATCATCTAGTCGAGAGATGGCTAACCTTTTTGTCCTCTCGTGCCCACACCCACAATGCAATGTGCCCTGCCCCCTGTGCATGCACGCATGACCCCCATGCTCCCCCCACATGCATGTGACCCCCCGTCACATACCCCGTGACCCCCATTTTGGGCCTAGCAGGCCTCCCTGAAGCCTCCTGGGACCAAAAACGGGGCACCAGAAGAGCGCTGCACCCCCCTGTGCTTCCCTCACTGCCCCATGTATGTACGTGCCCCTGCCCCCAGCACATGGATGTGTGACTCCCTCCCCACACACATGCGCGCATGTCTCATGCATGCACAGCACAGACCAGAAAATCAGCTGGCCAGCAGGAGGATTGCGTGCATGCACGTACGGTGGAGCTGAACTGGGCGACGGCTCAGATGCCCGCAGAGAGGGCCCCACATGCCATAGGTCACGCATGCATCACATATCTAGTCACTGAGGTGAATGTAACAAATTGGGTGTTTAGTTTGATCATACAAAGAGCCTACAATAACTTCAATAAACATTGCAGCTATTTCAGTGTAACCTATAATAAGAGACCCAACAGTTAATGCTGCTAACACAATGGTGTGATATTAAAATGCTAAGAGCCTTATATAAGCATTCTTAATATTAAGACTACAAACTAAATGGTGGGAACACAATGTATACAATAAATGGAATGAGATTATGGGGAAATAGTTACATTTTTACATGCTTCTAAATGTAGCTAACATAATTACGGGTTGTCCTCAATTTACAATCACAATTGAACCCAAAACTTCCATTGTTAAGGGAGACGTTTCTGAAGTGAGTTTTGCCCCATGTTATGAAATTCATGCCACAGTTGTTAAGCAAATCAACTGCAGTTGATACATTAATAATCCAGTTGTTAAATGAACCTCGGTTCTTCATTGAGTTTGCTTGTGAGAAGGTCGCAAAAGGAGATGGTCATAAATATGAACCAGCTGCCAAACATCTGGATTTTGATCACGTGGCCCTAGTGTATGCTGCAAAGGTGATAAGTGTGAAAAGGGATCAGAAGCCTTTTCAGTGCCGTTGTAACATCAAAGATGTTCAGAGAAGAGCAACTAAGATAACCAAAGGCCTGGAAACTAAACCATATGAAGAACGGCTGCAGAGCTGAAGAAGCTTCTTGGATGAGAAGAGAAACATCTTCAAAGAGAAACCAGTAAGTCCAATTGGCTCTTGAAAAAGCACCTTTGGGACTATCTTCTACAATGTTAGCATTCATACAACTTGTCCTTATTGGGGCCTGGTCTACCTGCCTCATGCCTGGGAGATTGAAAGGAGAGGAGGACTTCTGTTTTTCATAAAAACAGGAGCTGAAAACATTTGGAGAAAAGCTCTCTGAAGAATTGCCAGGGGACCCCAAGGCTGTTGACTTATTGTTTATCTTAGTACTTGGCAAGTCAGTCTAATTACCGTATTTTTCGGAGTATAAGACGCACCAAGGTTTTGAAGAGGCAATTTAAAAAAAATAGGTAGGTAAATAGAGGGAAAGAGGGGTGGGGAGATAGAAAAATACAGTAGGGAGGGAGAAAGAGAGAGTGTGTAGGTAGGTAGGTAGAGGGATAGAGAGAAAGAAATAAAGTGAGGGAATGAGGGGGAGAGAGAGAGAGAGAAATACAGTAGATAGGTAGGGAGAGAGAGAGAGAGTAGGTAGATAGGTAGATGTTTCCAGGTGTATTTATCCTTGTGCTGGAGAAGGAAATCGCTGACAATCTGCAGCACCTAAGACTTTGTTTCTGCTGGCATAGCACTTGATCAATCTAATTCTCATCAGTTAAAGAGCTTTCCAAAAGGGAAAAAAAAGTTTTTGCATTCTGCAAACCTCCCAAAAACGGCCCATTTTCGCAAAAATGGGCTTGGTTTTTTTCAAAAAAAGAGGCATGAATAGCCTTTGGGGGACTTGCAAAGTGCTCCTGGAGGATGGGCCTCCCAAAAACGAGCAAAAAAATGACCCATTTTCACAAAAACGGGCCCATTTTTTTGTCAAAAAAAATTGCATGCATAGCCTTATGGAGGCTTATAGAATGCTGCTGGCGGCTGGGGGGGGGCAAAAAATGGGCCATTTTTTTACTCATTTCTGCCCTCCCCAGCCCCCAGGAGCTCTCTGAAAGTCTCCATAAGGGTATGCAGGGCCATTTTGGTAAAGGGGCGGGGCTTTGGGAGGCAAAAAATGCTGTATTCAATGTATAAGATGCACTCAGATTTTCAGCCTCTTTTTTTGAGGAAAAAAGGTGCGTCTTCTACTCCAAAAAATATGGTAACACAGCAGAAAGCCAGTTGAGGGGCATTTTAAATAGAGCAGCCCTTCAATCTCATCTCTACGACCTCCTGCACATATGTGCAGGCACACACACACACACACACACACACACACACACAGAGGAGATAATTGGAGACTGACAGGAGTCGATTGGGTAGTAAAGTTAAGTAGTTACTGACGTGCTTTATGAAGATATAAAATGGGTTTAAGCCATTTTATAGAGTTTGGTAGTTGGAAGAAGACTCTAAAACCCCAAAGATGCTGCATTACCTGATTTCAAATGTGGGGAAATTGGCTATTGCTTGTCTTATACTCAAATCAGACCCTGTCACAGAAGTGAACCATGATGGATTGTTGCTCATTTCTCCTCCAGATGCAAAAAGAAGAAAGGATTTTACTAGGGGTTACGGGACAGACACTGGGTTCATCTTCCCCTTGAATGTCCCAAAGATGCTTTTTCAGGAAGCCACTGGACTTTCTTAGTTTTTTTTCTTTTGAAGTCTCTCTCTCTCTTTGTTTCTCTCCTCTTCTCTCTCTCTCCCCTTTTCTCTCGCTCTGTCTTTCTCTCCCCTCTTTTTCTCTCTCCTCTCTCCTCTCTCCTCTCTGTTTCTTTGCATCTCTCTTTCTTTCTCTCTCTCTCCTCTCCCCTTTTCTCTTTCTTCTCTCTCCTCTCTCTCTCTGTCTTCTCTTTTCTCTGTCATGGTTGTTCTAAAGGTGCATTTTTCAGGAGGAAACTGGACTTTCTTGCTTTTTCTTTTGAAGTCTCTCTCTCTCTCTCTCTCCTCTTTCCTCTCTCTCCTCTCTGTCTCTCCCCTTTTCTCTTTCTTCTCTCTCCTCTGTCTCTCTCTGTCTTCTCTTTTCTCTGTAATGGTTGTGCTTTTTTTCAGGAGGAAACTGGACTTATTTGTTTTTTCTTTGAAGATGTTTCACTTCTCCAAGAAGCTTCTTTAGCTCTGACTGGATGGTGGGGAATGGAAGGATTTATACTCCTTGCAGACAGCTGGTCATTGGTGTCCTTTGAGAGGGTCCTTGTAGTTCTTCCCCTTCAATGTTACTTATCTGCTGGAAAAGATTGGTTTTCCCAAATAAATGTGTACCAGATGGGCAAAGAATTGCTTTCCCAGACCAAAGTGGCATCTGTTTGCTGTTTGCAAAGAACTGCATCATAATTTGGAAGGATTGGAAGGGACCTTGGAGATAATTTAGCCACTGCTTCCTTAGTTCTATTGGACCAGTCCTCATTTTGTGTGTGTGTGTGTCTGGGTGTGTTCTTGGGAGGGATAAGGGAAGAAGGTCAGTCATGGCCCCGTGAAGAACGAAGGAAGATGCTGGAGGAAGAGGGTCACTTGAGGGAGAATGGCTGTTGCAAGACATATCCGTCTGTTTCAATTCCAAGTGGGGAGAAAGACACTGGAAACATGGAGGCTGATTGGAAAGATGGCTTATTGATGGACAGGACCACATGGGTTTGAAGTGTTGTGCAGCTGACCACATGGAGTGGAGTGTGAGGGTTATTTATACCGTCTCTTGGGTCTTGCTCCTGTTCCTGTAGCAAGGACATGTAGTCTATAGGTTGCTGACAGACTCCCATGGGGCTATGCATGTCACGGTGTTCTTTTGTTTTGCCAGCTGTGCTTATATTCTAAGACATACGGTAGGCTGACTCTTCTCTGTAAGCCTACTATCCATGTCCTTTTTCCTTCTTCTTTCTCTTTCTGTTTTGCCTGCCACGAGGAGGTAGGCTAGGAACTTTACCAGAATGTAGTTATTAGCTAGTAAGTTTGTTTGTTATTTATTTTACAATAAAAATATGTTTCTTAGAATCTACTTCAGGTTTATTTTACTTAATCATAAAGTATGCTCCAAGGAAAAACCACGATTCACCCCTCATCAAACACAGGGCTGAATTTCCAACCCTCACACCCCTTCTTTTTGCCAGTTGAGCAGACATCAGGTACATCATCAAATAAGGTGCATCTTCTTACGCAGATGCTCGTGTTGAGCTGTTGGAAGCGGTTTGTTGAGCATGTCAGCAATTTGATCATGTGTAGATACATATTGCAATTTAACAAAACCTTGTTTAGCTAATTGTTTTATATTTTGATAACGGATGTCAATGTGCCTAGACCTAGAACCTGTGAAACGTGACTCAGAAATATAAACCACCGATTCATTGTCTTCCATTACTGTGATCAGTTGAATTGGACGTGTCCAAATATCTGTGACCAAAGCACCAAACCATATTAAAGAATTACATGCATCTGAAACACAAGCATATTCAGCTTCAGTAGATGAACAAGAAACAAAATTCTGTTTCCTCACTTGCCAGTAAACAGGACATCCATTTAGGAACATAATATAACCTGAGGTACTTTTACGTGATTTCTTATTGTAAGGTGAACACACACTCATTAGTTTCGGACTTAATAAAGCCCATTGAATTTAGTTTTTCTGTAAGGCATAAATACCACATTAAACTGGACTGTTTCAGACCATAAAGACTTTTGTTTAGAAACCAGGTATCCCCTACTTGCTGTCGGAATCCTGGAGGGCCTCTCACGTAGATTTCTTCATCTAGGTCAGCATGTAGGCAAGCCGTGTCAACATAAAACTGGAAAACTTCTAAACCAAAGATAGTTGCAGTGGCTAAAGCAATTTTTACACTCTCAGTTCTGACTGTCAGTGAGTAAGTATTTGTATAGGCCTCAGGATAACATTGAGCAAAACCCTGAGCTACAAGTTCTGGCCTTGTACAATGACTCACCATTTGGCTTCTTTTTGATTCTGTAGACCCATCGAGTGCCAATGACTTTTTTGTTTGCTGGAGGTTTTGCAGGTGTAAATACCTTAAGTTTCTTTAGGCTGTCTATTTCATTCTGCATTGCCTCATACCACTTCTCTTGCTCTGAATCAGGAAGATGCTTGATTTGTGTGAATGTATCAGGAGGAAGTGTAACATTGCAAATCAAGGGCAAGGGTGTTTTTGACAATTGCCATGAATATCGCTGTGGAGAGATTCCCTTTGTGACCCTCTTGGAATGTCTTGGAACAACAGTCCATTCTTTTTCTGCTTCATCCTCGTCCTCACATTTGTCGCTAGCATCAGCTTCCGTGGCTCGCGAAGACGGAACATCAGGTTGAGAAGAACTAGTGGATGGAATATCTGCCTGTGAATCTTGGTCATCAGGCTGCGTGGCATCTACAACATCATCTCTAGGAAAATAAACTCCAGGATCATTGGAATGAATCCTGGACCAGTCAACATCTTCCTCAAAATTAGCAGATTGGGAAATCACAATTACATGTGTAGAGTCAATAAATTTGCTCCATTTTGAAATATCATCAATACCCATAAATCTCAGTCTCTTTGCTACTGGACCTCCTTTTCTTCTTTGAGCTAAGGGAATGTTCACCATGAACCAAAAATATGGAGGTTCTTGAGATCAGGCTTGTAGCCATACATCATGAAGAAAGGAGTCTGATTTATTACACTGCTCCAAATACGGTTGACAATGTAATTTGCATATTTGATAGCTTCACCCCAGTATGGGTTACTGAGGTTGGCGTCTTCTAGGAGACAACGCATCATGGTTTGTAGGACCCCTTGTCTTCGTTCTGTGACTCCGTTATGAGCCGTTGTGTACGGGGCCGATGTCTGGTGAAGAATTCCATTCTTACGCATCCAGTCCTGGAAATGCTGAGACAAGAATTCGGCACCATGGTCATTCTATATGCTGGCGATGCGAACTTGGTGTTGGGTAGAAACAAGAACTGCAAAGTCTTTAAAGATCTGAAAGGTCTCAGATTTCTCTTTCATAGGATATACATATCCATATCTAGAGTAATTATCAACAATTGTTAGAAAATATTTTCTACCACCAAGTGTTGGCGGAAAAGGACCTACTATGTCAGTGTGTACCAAATCAAAAATGCGTGTTGACAGGCGTGTAGCGTGTTTGGGAATGGCTGCTGCTTTGGATTTGGCCTTCTTGCAGACAGCACAATCCAAAAACACCTTACACCCCTTCAGATCCAAACCTTTTGTGAGCTCCAGCATTTTATTAAGAACACGAAAACTGGCATGCCCCAATCTTCTATGCCACTTATGGATACACCTGGAATGCAAAGGTTTACCAGTTAGTAAATTTTCAACATTAACAGTTCTGTGAGGAACCTCAGCCTTGCTCTGAGCAACCTGTTTTCTTATTTTCTTTTTGTTGGCTTTAGGAGCCTTTGGAGTAGCTACAGGATCTCTCACTGGAACATCTCTCTCTGGGCCTGTGCTCTCCTCTTTTGGAGTTTGTATAATTGCCTGTGTTTTAGACTTTGGTTTTATGTAATAGACACCACCAATTAGCATAGTTTCAGCAATAATATCTCCATCTTTAACTATGTAACTTGATTTTTCGAGGTGGTGAACCTGGTACTTTAACACTCTAGACAAGTGACTCTGACTAAGCAAATTACTACTTGCTGTAGGTATGTAATAAACATCAGGGATAAATGCATCAAGCTCCTCAACGTAAACAGTTCCTTTTCCCATAACCTTACAAGGATGATTGGAGAAAGAATAAAGTTCACGCAGTTCAGGTTCAGACTCATGCACCTCTGTGAACAATTCCTTTCTATAGGTAACATGCAATGCTGCACCATTGTCTAAAGCCCACAAAAGCCGTCTATCATATTCTGAATGTGGTTGTGGTTCGTTGGTTAAGGCCAATGTGGCAAGTGGAGCTTGTAGATTATGCCTTGGACCACAATGACTTTGCCTTCCGCCTCTGCCTCGGCCTCCGGAATCTGTTCCTCTGGGCTGCTATGTGGCGGGAGCTGGAGTTGGAGACAATCCCGGGCGGCATGTCCCATACAGTTACAGTTGTAGCATCTTGGCATCCTTGGAACGTAGGCTCTTCCTCAGAAAGCACATCTCGCTGGAGCTCTTGATGCGGGTGGTCTTTGCAAATGTGGCGTGGCTAACATGAGTGCTTCTTCTTCAATTAAAAATCTGCAAACATTGTCCACTGTGCATTGAGCAATAGGGACTTGGTTAATCTTTACAATAACATTTTTCCATTCATAATTCATTGAGTTAGTGATAATGCTGATCATTTGCATATCATCAATGCAAAAGCCTCTTTCTCTCAATTCTTTTCTCATTCCTTTCAGTTTGGTTAAATGTCCCCCAATTTGTTCACCAGGTCTCAATCTCGAACCATGGAACTCAGACATGAGCAAACATGAAGATTCAATTGAGATGGGCCTGTAGCAATTCTCCAATTGGACCCAAATTTGTTGGGCTGTTGCATCAGGGGGAAAAATAACCTGCAATTCAGTATCCATGGTCATCAATAATGTTGTGCAAGCCTTAGTCTCTAGGTCTCTTATTGCAGGAGTCCATGGCTGGGCAGGAGGATTAAACACCATACAATGGGTACCTTCTTTGCGAAACAAAAGTGCAACCTCACTGACCCAGGCCTTATAATTCTGTCTTGACATTTCTAATTTTGATTCACCAGTCAATGGAACAACAGAAAATGCCTGTTGAGGAATGTGCATTTGGAATGCTGGCTGTGTAGGTAACAATACTTGTTGTTGAACCTGTGGTTGCTGTATTACAGCTGTGGCTGGTGCTTGAGCTGCACTATTAACATGGACTGCTGGAGATGCAGCCATTTGCCCTTGCTGCATTAAGTATTGTTGTGCTCCATTTAAAAATACACCATCACCACCAGGGGGTCCTGAAGATTGGGCCTGTGGAGGCACTTG
The DNA here is from genome assembly GCF_051295495.1 of Thamnophis sirtalis. Lineage (NCBI taxonomy): Eukaryota > Metazoa > Chordata > Lepidosauria > Squamata > Natricidae > Thamnophis > Thamnophis sirtalis. Next base: position 25,779,828 of record NW_028261382.1, read on the forward strand.
TTGCTTTGCAGCTTGAATAGCTGAGTGAGTTAAGGACATGTTTGATAACACCTGATGTAATATATTTAATTGTGCTTGGAATTCAAAATGCAAATCAGATTTTTGTAGTAAATTACTTTGGCCAGGAGATGGCCCTGCAATTTCAGCTTTAGGCTTCTCAGTGAAACTTTCTGCCTGCCTGGCATGTATAAATTGAGAAGAAAAAACTCTCTGTTCTGATTGGCCTGACACAATATCCACCAGGGGGAGTGTCTTAGGCTGTGGAGAAGAAGCCAAAATGGCGTTTTCAGAGGTTTCAACAACAGGAGAGTCCATCTTATTTAACTCAAGTGTAGATAAGGCCATTTTGGCCTGGAACAGCTCACATTCAAATATTTCTATTTGATCACGATAGCCTTTTATAGCTTGCTCAGAGCTCTGAGGAGAATGATTAGTTTCTCTCTCTGTGTAGGAGTGAAAAAGCTCCTGTGAAAACTTTTGCCTTGCACCATCTGTTTCAAACTCTGAAGGTTCTTAAAAAACTGTTTGAGAGCGTGCATACTTATAAAGGGGCGTTACTGACCTCGGTCGAAGCACGTTGCCTTTAATAGCAGCCTCTTTGCAGTCTTCTCCTTGGAGCCTTTGTAAAATACTTTTTATTTCTTCATCAGAGACATTTAAAGTTGTTGCAGAATGCTTTCTTGTTTTTTTCTTCTTAGGCATTCTTAGGAGTGATTAACATCAGTGTTCCTCAGTTGCTAAAGTAATCATCTATCTAATTAACCTAAACGCTTATCATTAAAGTAACAAGCAAGGAAAAAACTATAAGTTTCCTCAACCATCCTCTGCTACCATGTGAAGGTTGGAAATTCAGCCCTGTGTTTGATGAGGGGTGAATCGTGGTTTTTCCTTGGAGCATACTTTATGATTAAGTAAAATAAACCCGAGGTAGATTCTAAGAAACATATTTTTATTGTAAAATAAGTAACAAACAAACTTACTGGCTAATAACTACATTCTGGTAAAGTTCCTAGCCTACCTCCTCGTGGCAGGCAAAACAGAAAGAGAAAGAAGAAGGCAAAAGGATATGCATAGTAGGCTTACAGAGAAGAGTCAGCCGATGTCTTAGAATATAAGCACATCTGGCAAAACAAAAGAACGCCATGACAATGCAGGGATCATAGCTAACTTTGTAGGTTTTCTGAGTCAAGTTAGGTTGAAACCTGGGCTGATACAATGCAGTTCCTATTGTGGCTGAATGGCTTTGCCCTGAAGGATAATCCCACCTTCCTGGAATTTGAAGACAATTTGTCTTATAGATAGGCTGGCCCAGTCCTGCTGGGACTATTAAGAAAGGTGGGAGCTACCCTCCAAGAGCATGATTCTCTTTTAGAGAAATATAATATTCTACCTTTTTAAATATTTCCCAAAATATTTCATTCTTCTAGGGGAGAGATGGGTGCTAACTTTCTACATGGCAAATGCATCCATGTGCCCTGCTTAGGAGGCAAACACGCCTATATTTCTACCAAGAGAGCCACATGTATGGAAGAGGATATAACCTGATTGCCCATAAACTGCCAGACAATGGCACTAAATAGGCTACACAGACATGCTGAGATCTTTCAGAAAGCTGATGATGGTTGGATAATAATGACTGGAAACTGATCAAAGGTTTTTAAGAAGAGACTGGACAGCCATTTGTCTGAGATGGTATAGGTCCTCCTGCTTGAGCTGGGGGCTGGACTAGAGGACCTCCAAGGTCCCTTCCAGCTCTGCTCTATTCTATTCTATTCTACTCCTGTTCTTATTCTATTCTATTCTATTCCATTTCCTACCCTTCCATACCCTACCCTATTCTTTCCTACCCTACCCTACCCTACCCTACCCTACCCTACCCTACCCTACCCTACCCTACCCTACTCTACTCTACTCTACTCTACTCTACTCTACTCTACTTTATTCTATTCTATTCTCTATTCTTTAGGACATGGCCAAGTTAAATTTTTTGGGATGTGTTATTCTTAATGTTTCCCTAGACTTTTTTAAAAATCAAAATCAAAAAGGTAATGAAGACTTTGATTTTAGAAAGTTATAAACAGATAAAGAGGCCTGATAAATTTGAAATATGGTTTTGGTATTAATTATAAAGGAACTTTCCCGTGGGAAAGTTGACTTATTTTGACTTTTTTTCTGTTAAGAAAAAAAGAAACATTTTTTTAAAAAAAATTGTACACTAGATATTTTAATTAAAGGAGAAGAATACAACATAAACCCAATTAATAGCTAAAGAATGATGCAAAATATTATAACGTTGGAAATACTAAAGGATACCGGATGTCAGAACAAATGGTAAAATTGCCAAGAAGAGAAGACAAATATTTTTTTAAAAAAGAGTTATCAGAAAGTGTTAGAAAAGACAAGAAGCAGTATTGTCACAGCATCTACAAAGACACAGAGATGGAAACATAGAAAAACAAGACAGTCTTTTTAAAAACAAATAGCATCCTGTAAGTTCAGGAGAGACAGACAAGCTCTCTTCTCTCCTTCTGGGCTGTCTTTCCCCCACATCTGGACAGATGAAAGGGCTGAAGGCTCCTCCGCCTTTCTGCACTGCAGGTCCTGTTTGATGTGGGGTGCAGTGAAGAAGTGAAGTGAAGAGTAAATTCAGGTGCGTGCTCATATCAGTTCAAAATGGATTGAAAAATCCATTCTCCCCTGACAGTAATATGCCTTGGATAACATTCCTGATATTATGCAGAATCAATTTATTATACTAAAGACCACAAATTCATGTATAATTAGGAACTGGTTTGCACAAGGGAAAACCGGGCAATCCCTTTACCTAGGCAGCTCAGGCAAAAACAGGGTGCAAATTTTGGAGTTCACCAAGCGAAATGTTTTAAAACATTTAAGGAGATGGAATTGATTGGTGCAACTGCGGGTCCCATTTTCCATGGCTCTTTGTTGAAGATCAAAGGTTCACGTGGACCAAAGAATTCCAGAGGTGATGAGATTCTTTGCACAAGTTAGTAAAATCCAGTTAATCTGCACAGGCTGCAAACAGAGAGAGAGAGAGAGAGAGGGAGGGAGGGGGAGAGAGAGAGAGAGAGAGAGAGAGAGAGAGAGAGAGAGACTGAGAAGCCACACAAACCACAGGTGGTGAAGGGGCACCGGCCCTACTGAAAATGGGGGCCAGGTGGGTTGTCATGTAGAAGCCCACTCAGGACTATCAACCACCCAGCAGATAAAAGACTGGTAAAATCAGGATTCAGATTCACATGGAGCAAAGGAAGCGATGCTCTAAACCTTTTGCATGCTCAAATCAAAGCAAAAATGTCAGTAAGTGAGAAGAGGCAGGTCTGTTTGCTCTCTCCACATCCACCCATTTCACAGGAAGGTAAACTATCTCCCCCTGAGTCTCTGTGACAGCTCTGAGGCTCATAACAGCCCCACTTTCGCCCACGGCCTCTCCTGTTGTGGGTAAAATATTTATTTCCAGCATTCTCATTCTTCACCATCACCCCGGCCAAAGAAAGGGAAGCTGCACTGAAGCCACTTGATTTAGTACTAATAAATGGGCCAATATCAAAGTTTCAGCACAGGCCGGCTTTAATTAAAATGACAAAGGAAGCAGATCTATAGGAATGATTTACTGAAGTAGAAAATGTTTTATTTGCCTCTAGCTAGTTTTAATTAAAAAAAGAGAGGGAGAGAGAGGGGGGGGGAGAGAGAGAGAGGGAGAGAGAGGAGGGAGGGAGAGAGAGAGAGAGAGGGAGAGAGAGGGGAGAAAGGGAGAGATCATTCTGGGCATCATGCAAAAAAGCTGGCTTGGTAGAAAGTGGTGTGTGTTTGTGGTGGGGATACACCTTGAGATTGATTTGGGTCTGTGAAGGGTTTTGGGTTTGGGGCTTTTGGGGGGGCACTCTCTGCTACCCTAATGGAGAAAAGAAGCCACATAGCAGTAATTACGCCTTTATGTTGCGGCCTGCCAGTGGAGTTGGTGGCCGACTCAGACAGTGAGGAGGTTGGGGAGGAACCTGGGCCAGTCCTGGAGTCTGGAGAAGGCTCTGATGAGGACTCTGCATTGGAGGCAGAGGGGGGGACAGGGACATCCGACAGTTATCAGCTGCCTTCGGAGTCAGAAATCAGTGGGGCAGAAGAACAGCTGGAGCCTGTTCCCAGTTTGCGCATGCGCAGAGCTGCCAGGAGAAGGGAACAGCTAAGGAACAAGGGCAGACTCGGGAGTAAAGCCACAGGGGGACGGTGAATGGCCCCTCCCATAGAGAATGAAGAGGAGCGAAAGGGGAGGGGCGTTTGCAGGAGACAGTTCAATTCATTCGGGTGAAGATCTGTTCCTGACTTCTTGCAAAGTAATTGCTGCTACAGCTTGGAGTTTGGAAGATATCGGCCTGGTAGCTCTCCAAGCCTGATAAAGGTCTGTAGTTGTGAAATCTCACGAAACATTTAGCTGGCAAGGAATTCCCTTCAACCTAAATAAAAGGGGTTTTATCATGAGAAGTCTGCTTCATGATCTTGGGAAGCGTACAGTAGATCAGAACACCTTTGTGTTCTGAATAAGCTTTGTCTTCCTAGTGAGGTGGTCTCAGGTTAACAGGTGGAGTTTCCACAGGTGGAGACTCCTTTGGAAGTAGGATGCGCCAGGATTTGGGATTTTCCTATTCTCCATGGTCTCCCATTGCTCAGATCAAAGAGAAGCCAGGAATGGGGCTGGAAAGAGTGATGAAAATATCCCTGAGCAGAAGATGGAAATCTGTAGCTGTCCAGAAATATGAAAAAAGAGGCTGAGCTGAGAGAAGGAGAGAGACCTTTGCAACGCCGAGTTCTCACAGCTCCTGGAATCCTGTGTGTGTGTATGTGTGTGCGCGTGTGCATGTGCATGTGTGTGCAGTCCCACTTAATTGCAGGCTCCGTGGGGCTTAACTGCTTGGGTTCTCAACTACTCCAAGAATTATTCTCAGCTGCCTTCCAGGAGAAGCGAAGGAAAGGCAGCAAACGGATTAGAGGCCGCCTGTTTCTCCTGCTGGCCTGTGAGATTGGAACACATTCTTTCATCTCTGAACCCACAGGGAACTTTGATGTGCAAAAGTAAAAATGCCCCAAGAAAGCTAATGTAGTGGAGGCTTTCCTGAGCTTCTGGGAGCTGCCGGGAGCCTCATCCTTTAGCTGGGCTTCCAATATGAGCCATGGGAAGGCGGCTGGTGTTGCCTAGAAACTCAGAAACCAGAGTTTTGTTGGAACTGATAAGAACTTAATCCCCGGATTTGAGAGACAGTCTTTTATCTTTGCAGGGGGGGTTCTTTGCCCACCCAAAAATATGAATCAGTAAATGATTCGAGCAAAGTGAAAAAAAAGTGTTTAATAAGAGAGGTCAAACACAGGGAACAGAAACAAGTTAGACAGACGTTTAAGGCAGATGTGATATGTCAGAAAGCAAGAATCAAACAAAAGGCAAAGATACTTAGCAATTGCTAGCCATTCACTTAACACATGTGGCAAGAAAGGTCATAAAATGGGACAAAACACACTTAACCACCATCTCACTTAGCAACAAAAAGGTTGGCCTTAATTGTACTCATAAGTGGAGGGTTTCTTGTATTCATCAACTAAAGAATGGGGAGTGCATTCTAGAATCCTTGAGTGCTGTAAGGATAGGATAGGATAGGATGGGATGGGATGGGATGGGATGGGATGGGATGGGATGGGATGAAATGGAATAGAAAAGAAAAGAAAATTGGAATAGAATAGGATAGGATAGAATAGAATAGGATGGGATGGGGTGGAATAGAATGGAATAGAATAGAATAGAAAAGAAAATTGGAATAGAATAGGATAGGATAGGATAGGATAGGATAGGATAGGATAGGATAGGATAGGATGGATAGGATAGGATGGGATGGGATGGGATGGGATGGAATAGGATAGAAAAGAAAATTGGAATAGAATAGGAAGAAGGCGGGGCTTAGCAGTGAAAAGACAGATTTTCAGGCTATTCCTGAAATTCCCCTATTCCGAAGCACTTGGACGGTCCCTTTTTGGACCCAAGCTGTCCCGGAGAGACAGTGAAAGGTAGGAGGAGATACAGTGACCTCAGAGACGTTCGCAAAGTCTCTGGGGGCTTGGAATTTAACCTCCTTTGCCAATGACTTCCGGATTAGCCATAAAGCTAACTGAAACTGCAGATAGCTCCAAAGAATGGCGAAGTGTTTCCAGCTGGTAAGCTGATTTTATTACTCAGAGAAAGACAGTCCGCATAAAAATTCAAGCTAATTTAAATCAAAGAACAGAAGAATCTAGCGGCGATTTTGATCTCTTTATTGGTTTATGGACAGTGGTTACCCTATTTTTTAAATGTTTTAAATGCTATTTACACGGACAAAGAATAGATTACTTCAACATCTCCTCTGATCCTCTGCAAGTGGGCTGTAAACCAATTCACTATAATTTGGCTCCTTACAACTTGACACTTTTATTGCTTGGCTGGATTGGTCTAAGATCAGATGAGATTGTACAGCTTCCAGCTTGTTTTTACTTGTAAATACCTCAGAGTTTCCAAAGAAAAAATATTAACTGTGTACAAAGATGGCGTCTATTCAAGCCTCTATTCAAATGATTTCTTCGGCACTACAAAAATTATCTGCCACACATGATAGAATTGAGAGGAAACTGGATTATCCGCTGTTTCTAGCAACAAAATATGAAGGAAAAAATGAAAACGTTGAATGTTCGAATGTTCTTCAAATACAAACAAAGGATGTCAGAGATAAAGATTTTCAACTTGCTGATATTCGGGGCAACTGGTTTACCTCTGAGCTTCAAAGGAGGGTTTCTTGCCCTCTGAAGTTGTGGCTGCTTCATCCCTGGAGGCCTTCTAGAAGAGAAGTGGCTGGACAGCCACTTGTCTGAAATGGTCTGGGGTCTCCTGCTTGAGCCAAGGGGGTCAGACTAGAAGACCTTCAAGGTCTCTTCCAGCTCTATTCTGATTGGGATCTTACAGCCACCAAATGCGATGGGTTTTCCCCTCCAGTTTTGTCTTGGTGGTAGTTGTGCAATTCCAAGCATTTCCCAAGTGATTGGCACCCCCGAGGGGGGCTGGATGGGCTAAGTGGGCTCGTGCCTCATGAGACCACCAACTGAGCCACTCCTGGGACTGGTTTTGGACCAGAGAAATTTCTCTGTTTGGGACCAGCAAGCCTCCCCCCACTCCTTTACCAACATTGTGCCAGATGCTTTGAGTGCCTCTCAAGCAGAACAACAGAAATGGAAGGGACCCTTCTTATTTGAAAGTGATAAAGTTTTTTTGCCCCAGCTTGGTTACATCTGCCAATCTGATGAGTTTCCCTTCTATCCCATCATCTAAATAATTTATGAAGATGTTGAAGAGTCCTGGGCCTAAGAGAAAACCTTTAGGTGCCCTACTGCCTACTTTCCTCCTTGGAGATGCAGTTCCACTGAGGACCAAATGTTGAGAGCAGCTACAAACCCATCTGGTGGTGATGCTGTCTATCCCACATTTCCTATTGTATCAAGTAATAGGTTGTGACCTACTTTGTCAAATGGCTTACTGGAGTCCATGTTATGCTATATCCACAGCATTTTGCTGGTCCACTAATTTAGTCACTTTATCAAAGAAGGTTTGTCTGGTATGTTTTTGACAAACTGAGGTGATTTGAACGTGTCTAAAGCAGATAGATGTTGTCTTACAATTTTCTTGCCCGCTGTATTCTTAATCTGTTTTTCATAGATTAGTGCTGCTTTTGATAAGTTGGACATTTTCTTTTCTTTTGTGTAAAGACAGATGCAAATAATGAATTAAGCTTTCTCCCTGCTGCCCATCACCTCCTTGCTATCTTCTCCCATTTCCTTGCGTTTTTTCTTGTTTTTTTATATGTTGAAATTTTTATAATTATTTTATCATTTCTAGCAAGTCTTCTAGCAAGTCTTAGGAACTTTTCTGACATTGTCTTTGCAGATTTGGGCTATTTGCTGATGTTCCATTTTAGTTATATATTGCTCTTTCTTTCTTTTTCATACTTGTCCTTTTCATTTTTCAGTTTGTCAGAGAGTTCCTTGTGCAACCATGCTGGTTTCTTCTCCGATCTCTTATTTTTCTCTCTCAGTGGTATTGCTTCAGACTGAGCTTTTACAATCTCATTTCTCAGAGCAATATCTGAGCCCTGCTTATTTGAGAGTGATCCCATTGATTTCATCGCTCCTGAGCAATGTTGCAATATTGACGAGGCTCAGAGGAGAAGGTAACAGGTGTTTCCTTTCTGGGCTGCTTCGGTCTCCCACAGTGGATGGAAATGTATGACATAGATAGATGGTTGGGGGTGCCCTGGAATTTTGCTGTAAAAAATCAACAGATAAAGAGGCCTGATAAATTTGGGAAAAAGCAAACACACACACACACAAACACCACCCAGTTTTCTGCTCTTAAGGCTAAATACACTTAGTTGCTTCACCCTCATGGTGCTTTCGCTTTACACAGAGTAACAGAATTGGAAGGACCTTGTAGGTTATCTAGTCCAACCAACCACTCAAGCAGGAGAACCCTATATCATTTCTGACTGGTGCCAGTCCAGTCTCTTCTTGAAGCCTCCAGGGCTGAAACTTCCACAACTACCGAAGGCAACTTCTGTTCCATGGGTTGATTGTTCTCACTGTCAGGAAATTCCTCCTCATTTCCAGGTTGAATCTCTCCTTGGTCAGTTTCCATCCATTGTTCCTTGCCTGGCCTTCAGGTGCTTTGGAAAATAGCTTGACCCGCTCCTCTCTGTGGCAGTCCCTCAAGTATTGGAAGACTGCTCTCTTGTCTCCCCTGGTCCTTCTCTTCCCTAGACCAGCCATGCCCAGTTCCTGCAACCATTCATCGTATGTTTTAATCTCCAGTCCCCTCATCATCCTGGTTGTTCTTCTCTGCACTCTTTCTAGAGTCTCAACATAACTTTTATTACAGTGTTGTGACCAAAACTGGATGCAGATGTCAAAAATGGTGTAGGATCTGCTTGGGCAGGGATTTGGACTAGATGACCTATGAGGTCCCTTCCAACTCTGTTAATTTGTATCTGTATCAATATTCTAGGTGTGGTCTTACTAAGGCTTTCTAAAGCTTTCTCTCCCTGCTCCTGAAGAGTGTCCTCTCATCCTGGATCTAAAGCTTCTTCTCTGGTAACACTGTATTGCTAACTAGGGCATACAAAACCTTTGCCAGATCAATTCTTGAATACAGTTCATCCGCCTGGAATCCACACTGTATATCGGACATTAGCATGATGGAGTAGGTCCAGAGGTATTTCATGAGAAGAGTCCTCCACTCCTCTGCTCACAATAGAATCCCTTATGCCACCAGACTTGAAATTCTGGGCTTGGACAATCTGGAACTGTGCCACCTGTGATCCGATCTAAGCATAGTACACAAAATTGTCTGCTACAACGTCTTACCTGTCAATGACTTCTTCAGCTTCAACCTCAATAATACACAGGCAAACAATAGACACAAACTCAAGGTGAACCGCTTCAAAGTCGATTGCAAAAAATATGACTTCAGCAACAGAGTGGTCAAAACCTGGAATGCTCCTTTTTTCCTGCTAATTCGGAAAACATAGCAGATTTGCTATGGCTGATGCTTGAGGAGAGTAGAACCTGCCAATGCACTCACAGATGATCCAAGATGAAATTAATATAATGTTGATGAGAAGTATTAATTCAACTATTAGCTGCTCAGTCAAATAAACAAAAACATTATCTATAAAGCAACCTAGGGATGCACTGGTTATTTAAATTAAAACAATACTTGGTTAGTAAAAAAAATACACTTATAAAACTGATTAGATCAACTTCTCCAGCCTAGCAGCCAGCAAAGGAATTAAACCTCCCAATTCTCAACTGGGGCGGCCTCCAGTAATTTCAGCCTTATGATCGCCAACCTTGTTAGAAGCCTCACTGTTTCCCCCTTTCTCAACTAAGCTGTATTCACGATCTCAGAACCTGCTGGCATTCTTGGTGGCCCCTGGCCCCATTGGTTGCTTCTGAATACTACCGGTAGGTTGGTATGTGTTTTCCTCCATGAAAGGAAGGCACTACTGAGGCCGCAGTGGGCTCAGAGGGTCAGCGCCCCTCTTGGAAACTGGCCCATTTGGGTTCTGTGTTTTGACCTAGGGGTGGGTGGAGGATCCATATTGTCCCCCAGAGGAGGGGGCATCGGGGGTTTCAGAGTTCTGCTCCACCTGGATGTGAGACCTGATTCAAAATGGGTCTCCAGGAACAGTTAGGATACATGTGGTTTCCCCCCATCCTCCCCAAACCACCTCCCTCCTTGAGCTGCTGGTTCCCAGGGCATGGGGCATGGGGGCCTCAGGACGGAGTTCCCTTCATGGTTGAGCATGGCTGTGTCGGAAGAAAAATCCATTGGTTCAGTGCCAAGCTGGGAAAAGGACCCTGAAAACATGGAGGCTGATTGGAAAGAAAGGTTCCATCTATTGATGAAACAAAATCACCCACCGCATATGATTTTGGGACAGCTGACAAAATGGAGTTGAGAGTGAGGGGTTTTTATACCTTCATTGGGCTTTGTACTTGAACTTCCTGTTCCTGTGCAAGAGCATGTCTTTTAATTTCTTAAAAAATTATGATTAGTAAAACTAGAAAAAGCAATATGTTCAAAAACCATATAGACAGTATGTTGTCTGGTTACAATTCTTTTGAGTAATATTCATCATTGTAATAATAATAGTCCTCTCTAATAGTAATCTTCTAATGAATTTCCTGTCAGAATAATTAACCAGTGGAACAACTTGCCTCCAGAAATTGTAAAATGCTCCAACACTGGAAGTTTTAAAGAAGAGATTGAGTTTCCTGCCTAGGCAGGGGGTTGGACTAGAAAACCGCCAAGGTTCCTTCCAACTCTATTCTATTCATCACTGGAGATCTTTCATGGCTCTCTGGCTCCAAGAAACACGCTGAGTAAAAAAAGCAATTCACTTATTGGCTTTGAATGGATTGAAAACCTCTTGCTACTGTATGTACATTTGAAAAAGGCAAGCAGGAGCCAGTGTTTTTCTAATGAAGGAAGGCTTATTTTTTAAAGCTCAGATTTGAAAGGAAAAAATGGGGGGAAAGAAGGGGGAAAATGCAATTACTACCAAAACCCAAACCACTCTGTGAGGAAGACAGACGGAGGCGTCAAAAGTTGTTAAATGCGGCTGCTTGAGTGCATCAGCTAATAGATACGTCACTGGTGGGTTTGAGTACAGACCCCCCCTTTTTTATTCTCAGTTTCTTGAAGGCTGCCTGGCTTCCCTCAACCAACCAGTTTATCAGAGAGTTCTTTATGCAGTCATGCTGGCTTCATCTGGGGTTTCTCTTTTTCTCTGTGGTATTTTAATGGGCTGGGCTTTTATAATCTCATTTTTCAGAGTTTCCCAAGCTTCTTGAGTTGTTTTTACCTTTAGGAGTTCCATCCTTGGAATCTTTCCTAAACTCTGTCTTAGGTGATTGTAACTAGCTCTCTGAAGGTTTAAGACACTAGTTCGTCTTTATTCAGATTATCAGAATAACAGTGTTGGAAGGGACCTTGTAGGTGATCTAGTCCAACCCCTGCCCAAGCAGGAGACCCTACCCCATATCTGTCAGATGGCAATCCAATCTCTTCTTGAAAGCTTCCAGTGATGAAGCTCCCACAACCTCTGAAGGCAACTTCTGTTCCATCGGTTGATTGTTCTCACTGTCAAAAAATTCCTCCTTATTTCCAGGTTGAATCTTTCCTTGGTCAGTTTCCATCCATTGTTCCTTGTCTGGCCTTCGGGGGCTTTGGAGAATAGCTTGCCCCACTCCTCTCTGTGGCAGCCCCTCAAATATTGGAAGACTGCTATCATTTCTCCTCTGGTCCTTCTCTTCCTTAGACTAGCCATGCCTATCTTCCCATGTTTTAGCCTCTAGTCCCCTCTTGTTTGCTCTTCTCTGCACTCTTTCTAGAATCTCAACCTCTTTTTTATAATGTGGTGATCAAAACTGGATGCAGGATTCCAGGTGTGGTCCTACTTAGGCTTTATAGAGTGGTATTAGTGCCTCCCTTGATCTTTTTTTATTCTATTGCTTGTGCCTGCATTATGTTGAATTCTACTTCACCCCCTCTATCATTTCATCTCTGTTAGTAAAAATTAGTTCCAATATAGTTGCCTCCGCTACCTTTTTGGGAGACAAAGTTGTCTGACATCAGGAATCTGTTTGATCTCCCACTTGATGGCCCACAGGAGTGGATTGCACCTTCCTATCTCCGGGCATTGATACCCCTCTCCCCCCCATCGCTCTCCCTTCTTTCCAGTCCAGAGGGATCTCTCCAACAGCCTTTGCTGACCTGAGGTTCTTTTGCTGCCAAGGAGGAGAACGTTTTTCAGCTGAAGTCTTGGCCCATAAATCTGAAGAAGATTGCAATACACTAGTTGTAGCCCCCTCAGATTTTAAATGTGGTTCCTATCTAGATTGATGTCTCTGAGTGTGTGTGAAGTCATGTTACTTTGCATTGAATGCTGCTCTTTATCAGTTGTGTAGCTGGGAGTGAGCAAAACCAATCAGTCAATGTTATAGAATCATCATTTATAGGGGTCCATAGAGGTGAGCTGATCTGATCTCTGACAGATGCCCATCCAACCTCTGAAGATCTCAGTGAAGGAGAGCTCATTACCTAGTTGTTTGCAATGACTTACAGCTCCTACACTTTGTCAGCCCATTACAGTGACATTCTCCTCCCCCCCCCCCCCCGTCAGCCTTTGTTTGGCTACTTGCTTTCAGCTGCCATTGAAACGGGGAGGGGGGCATGGTATTTGGGAAGGGAAGTTTTAAGTACATGAGGAATTGTGAAAATTTATTTATTTATTTATTAAATATATTTATATGCCGCCCAATCCCGAAGGACTCTGGGCGGCTTAAAAGGGAGTTTTGTTCTCACCATCTACTGCGCATGCTGGAGATAGTGATTGGACCCGCCAAGGTTAACTGTCCTGCATACCAACCTGATGATGCTTTTTGAAGATGGAACTCACATGACACCTGAGGCATTTGCAGATTGGACTAGGGATGGGGTTACCAGGGGAAGAGGGTTGGGTCACATATTGATATCTATGATTTCACACGCTTTTGCCTCAGATCTTGCTTTGCTTAGCTGCTATCTTTTCATAATCAGTAAAAGTACTCTTAATTCTGCGAAATGGACTTAAATGGTTTCTTTCTTGGTTGCTGAGGGAGGCTGGCCTGACACCCTCTCTCCCTGTCTCATTCTCTCTCTCCTTCAATGCTACTTGTGGTTTCTTTTAGCCCTAGAATTCTGCTCCTCCAGAAAAATCCAATTTCTGCAGATGTTGGAAGTTTGCTATTCTCTCTCCCCTCAGATGTCAAGTTCCCATCACCGGATGAGGAAGACAAGTTGCAGGAGAGCCTCACAGGGGGCAGATGGTGGAGACCTCAGCTCTTCACTGGGCTCTGTGCCTTGATGACCAAACTCATGCAAATGTTATTGAGGTTGAGAGTTAAAAAGGCTTCAAAGCAAAAACAGACAGGTTCTAAGAAAATAGAGTTGAATCAAAGAATCCATAGGTCTGGAAGTGGCCTTGGAGCTATATTAGAATAACAAGAGCTGGAAGGGACCTTGGAGGTCTTCTAGTCTAACCCCCTGCTCAAGCAGGAGACCCTATATCATTTCAGACAAATGGATGTCCAATCTCTTCTTAAAAACCTCCAGTGATGGTGCATTCACAACTTCTGAAGGCAAGCCATTCTACTGGTTAACAGTCCTCACTGTCAGGAAATTTCTATTTAGTCCTTTGCTGGATTTGTCCTTGAGTAGTTTCCTTCCATTACTTTTGGTCCTGCCTTCAGGTGTTTTGGAGAATAAGTCACTCCCTTCTCCCTGTGACAGTCCCTTTCAATAGATTAATGAATTAAAGCCCCTTTAATTGTTAATTAATAGCTTAATTAATAGATTATTAATATTAATTTATATTAATGGAGAAATATTAACCAATTAATTAATGCCATCGCTTTGAATTAATCCAATAACCCAAATCAGGGTTAAAGAAGACTGGTTGTGAGAGGCGGTGCCTGACGTCGCTACGACACGACATGCAATCCTGGGACTCCAAGATTGCTGGCGATATGTTTGTTACTGGACGATCCTTTTGGATCTAAACTGTTCTGAAGGAACAGTGATAGAGAAGGGCACGTCCTGCTGATCTCAGGGGCATCGCAAAGTCTCTGATCGATCCAGGAAAAAGCTCTTTTTGCCGGCTACAAGAGAAGTAGCCAAAATGGCTGCAGAAGGTTGGGACAGACCCCTGAAATGGAAGCAGAATAGGAGAGACAGTGTGTCAAAATGGTGAGAAAAATCCTTATTATTAGAGAAGAGAAAACCCAAAAGACTTAGAGTTAAAATAAAATTGAAGACAGAAGGAAGCAAGCGGTGAATTAACCCTGGTTTAAAACTATTGTGTTAACTTTTGACTTTAATTTTGTTTGTTTTCTATGGATGGACTTTTTACAAATGCCTCTTACTTTTAAACTGGACTTTTTTCCCCTTCTTCCTCTATACTTTTTCCATTGTTTGTATTTGTGGATTAAAAGTTTCTTTGCTTGCAAGGGTCGGCTGGATCGTAATCTTTAAACATTTTTTTCCTTCTCTTCCAGAGTTTGGAGCTTAGAAAGAGAGGCAAAAACAGAGGGAAAGGATGTAACACTGCCATCTAGAATCTAGAGGCTTGGCAACATCTGATAACAGCTTTGTTTACTGAAAGGATCAGTGGAAAACATTTTGTTTATACAGGTTTTTCTTTGAAGGAATGAGAAAGCTTTGACCTGAAAAACTTTACTGAATTTGTTTGAAACCTAAGCCTTGGACCTAATCCAAAAGCCTTGGATGTTTTAGTGGCAGTGTTTATAACCTGAAAAAATGGCCCAATATGAAGAAGAAAGGGGACTAACATTGCAAAGAATTATGCTAGAAATTCAAAAAGTCTTAATAATCACAGAGAGAATTGAAGAGAGACTTGAAATTATAGATAAAAATACAGAAAGTATGGAGGGAAGAGTTGAGAATACTTATAAAACAACAATGAAATTTGAGGACAGAGTTCAAAAAACCACAGAGACATATGAAAGTGATAAGAAAATTGTTGACACTGACAGCAAATTGAGAGTGGAGGGAAATGATAAGTGCGAAATACGGAAAGGAGAGATCGATGAACTGGAAACTTTATCTCAGATGTCAAAAAATAGATGAAGAAAGGGGAGAAAATTTGGCAGAAACAATGAGTAATTTCAGCAGAAGCAACAGCGATAACAAAAGTCAAGCTGATGAAAGGAACAGATAGAGGTTTTCAAATCTTTATAAGATATGCAATGAATAACAAGTTGTCAAGAGAAGTCCACATAAGACTTATCAAGAAAACACTTAGAATACAGATTCTACAAATGGGAAGAGATATTGGATTGCACTATTTCTGGAAGGATACAGGATGATGAAATGAATAATAAAATTCACAATAAAATTTAGTTAAATGTAGTTAAATTTTGCGTACTATGTATAAGACAAAGTAATAATAACTATAGTCAAATAAATGATCAATAATGATAATAAAGCATTTATATATACTAGATTGATAATATGAAATTTTATGCAAACTGTAAGTGAGGATGATGGAGATGATGTTGAAAAACCTTTTTATAAAAGATAAATAATTCTATATAGAATAGAATATAAAGATGTGATATCATTGGATGATTTCAGGATGATGTAATGAAATGCCATAATATAAATTTACTTCAAATTTAATATGTTTCATATAAAATGATGTAATAATAGCTATGCTTAATGGATGTTTAACAATTATAACAATTTGTATACATGTATATTAGATTGATGATACTAATAATGGAAAAAACATGAAATTGAAAATTATTAGAGAATGTTATCAATGCTAAAATAATAGAATGACTTATAATAGGATATAAAAATTCCTTTTTATTGGATATATTGAAGATGATATAATGAATCATTATAATATAAATGGATACATATTTAAAATACCTTGTTTAAAATGGAGAAACAATAGTGATAATCAAACAAATGAAGTATAATAATAATGTATACAAAGATATTTGACTGACAATAAGTGATGTTTGATAAAACTCAAGTGATGACTTTGGAAAGGACGCAGAAAGACCTTGTAACCAATTGACACACTGTATGCAGTTGAAGAGGTTTTTATATTATGTTTTGTATGTTTGTGTTTGTTTGAAAATAAAAATTTTATTTTAAAAAAAGAAGACTGGTTGTGATGGGTAGCAGATTTCGTAAAAGCTAGTAGCTACAAGCAAACCCCCAAATCACCTCTCTGGTTTCCTGGTTGGTTTTTGTGCTTGGAGTTCTAGGTGCCCCTGAAAGTCTTCAGTGGGCTTGGACTGCCCCTGGATCTGGACACCTCCCAGGCAGAGCCCTGTGGGTTAGCCTGTGTCTTGACCTCTTACCTGGGGGTGCAGATAACTAATAATCTGAATTGGTCTCTCCACACGTCATCCTTAGTGAAGCGTGCAAACCAGGGTCTGCATTTCCTCCATTGGATGAGGAGAGCAATCTTTCTCCTTCTGTCCTGGCCACTTTTTACAGAGGCACGATGGAGAGCATTTGAACAAACTTCATCCCTGTTTGGTTTAGTGGCGGCAGCACCTCAGATGGAAAGTCCCTACAGAGAGTAGTGATGACAGCCGAGAAGATTATACGAAGCTCATTTCCTGTTATTCAGGATACTGCTTATAGGTGCTATGAGCTAAGAGATCAAAGCATTGTTATACCCCCACTAACCCACTTCATGGTTTCTGTTGCTCCCCTCTTGGAGGAGGTTTTGAAGTGTCTAAAGCAGGAATGCTACATTCTGGAATAGCTTTGTTCCTTATGCCATCCATCTTGGAAACTTCCAGGATTCTTTTTCCCCCTGCCATGTATAGGTATACATCTGAATTTGACTGTGATGTTTCTCTGTATAATGGATGTGGGTATATTCATAATTTTGTATGTGAGCATTCAAAATTATGAGGGTGCTGAGCAAGAGGGACTTATGACTAGGCCACTGCAGGAATGCTGCACCTGTAACTGTTGCAGTCATGGGATTCCCATGGTGACCTTCTCTGCTAGCTTCCCACAAGAAAAGTCAGTGGGGAAATTGGCAGGGAATGTTGCGGATCACTCCCTAAGTCACTTCTGTCCAGGGGTGGGTTCCTGCCAGTTCTAACCTCTTCTATAGAAGAGGTTCCACAAATCTAAGGTGCCGTTTAGAACCGGTTCCAGCTCCCTCCCCCCACCCATCCGCACATCATCAAGATGAAGAGCGAGAGGAGGAATTCTGGGAGTTGAAGTCCACAAGTCTTAAAGCTGTCAAGTTTGAACACCCCTGGTTTTTTTTTTTCCTAACTTGACAGCTTTAAGACTTGCACACTTCAATGCCAGAATTCCTGAGCCAACATTTTGGTTGCTAAGCGAGAGCATTGTTATGTGAGTTTCACCACATTTTACAAGTTGGCCGTGACAACCCGGTCACATGACTGCCAAGCCACTCCCACTTGGTCACACGGCTGGCAAGCCACTCCCACCCAGTCACACGGCCAGCAAGCCACTCCCACCCAGTCACATGGCTGGCAAGCCACTCCCACAAAGCAGGCCACACCTACAGAAGAGGTTCTAAAAAAATTTGAAACCCACCATTGCTTCTGTCCCACTACAGAGTATGAGATTCCAGGGCTTCCCAATCCTGGCCACAGAGAATGCATGCGCATGCGTGCACACACACATCAATCTTCCCACACTTCCCAGTGCCCACCTGTGGCCCTTGCCAGCCCCCTTTCAGTCCCTGCCACCCCACTGCACTTCTAGCACTTGCCTATTTTGCCTGCATCATTGTGTGGGACTCCTCCCTCATACCATCTTATGACCTGCCCAGTCCCGGGGTTATGATCAGAGGTGGTATTCAGCCAGTTTGGACCGGTTCCAGCAAACTGGTGACAGAAATGTTGAGTAGTTCAGAGAACCGACAAATACCACCTCTGGTTAGCCTCGCTCTCCCACCCCCGCCATTCCCTGTCCTATATTAGGGGGCGTGCATAAACGCACCAGCATGCCTACCATCCCTCTCCTACTGCCCCAATTATATGTACTCTTTTTATGTGTTTATGGCTATGTTTTGCTTATTTTTATCCATTTGTTTGCACCATTTTTTCATGTGTTCTTCCTACTTGTTTCCTTGTACTTGTTGACAAATTAAAATAAATAAAATAGATATTTCCTTGTTTTTAGCTCAGCTGATTCTGTGGCAGAGCATATTGCAGCGCCTCAACTGAGCTAAAAAACAGCTCAGCACACTAGCGCTGAGAGGAAGGGCGATGTTTGAGTGCTGCGCGCATGTGAGGCGGGTGTGCGAAGTGCTCTCTCATAGAACTGGTAGGAAAAGATCTGGAATCCCACGATGGTAACGGACCTGCTGCGATGACCCCATTAATTGATTGTGATCACACAACATCACACTGGTGCCAATTGCCATCATAACCTGAGAACAACCTATATTGCTTTTATTATAAATAACAACAGAAACCTGGGAGTCTGAATGCCTCCTCCCTCCCTTTCACTTTGTGACAACCAGGGAATGTGTTTTTTCAGAGTACATTTCTCTGCAATTTTCTCTGACCTGCTACAGCAGGGGCGTCAAACTCAATTTCATAGAGGGCTGCATCAGGATTGTGTTTGACCTCAGGGGGCCTGGGGTGGACATGGCCAGGGTGGGTGTGGCCAGCTCAACATCACTTACGTTGGGGACGCCTGTGGTGGGCCAAGCGGTCTGCCAGCAAAAACAGACTCCTGAGCTCCATTTTCGGCTGCAATGGCCTCCTGCAACCCTCTGCCGGTGAAAATGGAGCTCAGAAGGGCTGCCTGTGTCCCCCCTGAGCTCTGTTTTTCTCTGGTAGAGGCAGTGCGGGCTGGTCCTTCGCTGTTTCCAGGACGGCCCCGTGGGCCAGATCGAAGGACCCCATGGAGGTGGAGGCGGCTGCTGGGCCTTGAGTTTGACACCTCTGTGCTAGAGGCTGTTTGCTCTTTCCCTCAAGGCCACCCGCTCTGAGCAGCCACTCCACCAAAGCAGGAATCTGGATGAGAAGATTATAGACAGCCCCGTTCCCTGGCTTCTCCTCATAACTGGGTAGAAGTGCCGAGAATGAATAATCACTTGGTTATGACCTTTAAATCTTGATGGTTCTCGGGAGAGAAATATGAAGCTGCCATTAACTGAGGCAGCACTTGGTTTCATCCTATCCAGTCCCTGATTCGGGCTCTTCACAGACTCTAGGAACTTGAGTGGGGAGGATGGCATTTGGTGTTTCTTTTGGGGCCCTGGACCTGATGGCCTTCTGGGAACAGACCATTCCAGTTTTCCAACAAGCCAAATCCCTCTAGGTATAATGAGGCATCACAGCTTTTATGAAAGACTCATTTTTCACATCTCCCCTTTTGCCCTGAGACAGCAAGCCTCAGAAAGGAGGAGCCCCTGGATGGCAAAGCAGAATGAGGAGGGGACTGGAGGCTAAAACATAGGATGAACGGTTGCAGGATCTGGGCACGGCTAGTCTACTGAAGAGAAGGACCGGGGGAGACATGATAGCAGCCTTTCAATATTTGAGGGGCTGCCCCAGAGAGGAAGCGGTCAAGCTATTCTCCAAAGCACCCGAAGGCCAGACAAGGAACAATGGATGGAAACTGACCAAGGAGAGATTCAACCTAGAGATAAGGAGAAATTTTCTGACAGTGAGAACAATCCACCCTTTCCGAAATTGCCTTCAGAAATTGTGGGACCTTCATCACTGGAGGCTTTCAAGAAGAGACTGGACTGCCATTTGTCAGAAATGGTGTAGGGTCTCCTGCTTGGGTGGGGGGTTGGACTAGATGACCTACGAGGTAACTTCCAACTGTCAATCTGATAGATAAATAGAAAGATAGATAGATGGGTGAATGGATGGATAAGGTCCCTTCCAACCAGTGGTGGGTTGCTTATCCCGTTCCAATCAGTTCGGTTGGAACGGGGCCAGCGGCGTCCTTGTGTACATGTGCAGTTCACGCATGCGTCGTAGCACCTGCGCGATGCTCCAGCTGCTCGCGGAGAATCGCGCAGGCGCTGTATGTGCCATCCAGCTGCTCACGGAGAATCACGCAGGCGCTGTATGTGCCATGCGCCTGCGTGGAAGCGCAGAAGCCTTCAAAGACCGCGGGCGGGCGGGTGGGCCTTCGCCGTTCCCGGAAGTTACTTATTTCCGGGTTCGCCGACCAACCGATTCGCGGGGATCACTGCAAACTGGTTGAAACCCACCCATGCTTCCAACTCTTCTGTTATTCTACATTCTTGGAGACTGTTAATCTGTCATCTATACCATGCCAGATAAACTGCACCATGAATAGAGATGAGCCTGTAGGATTAGAGCCCATTGTGGGAACCGTATCCATACCATGCTGGGGAAAGGTTGAGGATTTGATCCAGGACAATCGAGGTAGCTCATCAGACTTGAGCCCTAGGCTATGCAAAGCCCGTACCCCATAAAAGGCCACATGTATGAAGGTTGCCTACAGCAGCTGAAAGGCAGTAGATACCAGTGATGTGCGGTGATGTTTATGCCTGGTGAGGCAGTCCTCTCCCCCGACACCCCACTGACTAAAGCGCTTTCTTTCACCCGCCAGAGCTGCGCGGCATCCAGGGTGTGCTTGTCAAGCAAGGGCAGCGCAGGTGGGGCACGGATGGAGCAGAGGAAGCCTCTCCCCACTTCCACCCACCTGAAAGAACAAAAGGAAACTCTTGCCGCTACCCAGGCAACCTGGCCAGCCTCTCTTGCGGCGGCTCTCCGAGCCTGGGAGTCCCTGGAGGAGCTGGCGGGGGCTGCAAGCGCCGCAGGCTGGACTGAAGCCGGAGACAGTGCCCCTCCAACTGGGTAAGGCGGGCTGCCCTCCCTGCCTCTCCTACCCCCTTCCCTCTCTTCACTCAAACAAACTTTCTCTCAAACAAACACACACACACAGACGCACACACAAAGTTGCACCAGGAGGATGAAGTTTGAATTCCTCTCCCTCCCTCCGACCCACATACCTTTTCCAGCTGTTTCAGAGAGCATTTCAACTCTGCTCTTGCCTGCCATCATGAAAAGAAAAAAAATGTAAAAGGAAAAAGGCGAGAGCTGAGGTCAGGCTGAGCTAGTTGCTGCCAGAGTCACCGTGGATGACTCTGCTTAACTGTTTAAAAAAGCCTCTAAAATAATGCCCTCTATAGGAGGAGGCAGGAGAATGAAGTGCCTCACCTATGTCAGGAATTTTTCGGCTTTTAACCCTTGCTTAACTCTGCTCGAGTGATCATAAAGTCAGACTAGATGAGGCACCTGGTTCTCCTGCCTCCTCCTGTAGAGGGCGCTTTTTAAAGAGGCTTTTTTAAACAGGTAAGCACTAAGCAGAGTCATCCACGGTGACTCTGGCAGCAACTAGGTCAGCCTTTTTCCTTTTACATTTTTTTTCTTTTCATGATGACAGTGGTGAGGCTCTGTCTCCCCTGCCTCCCTTGACTGCACGTCCCTGGTAGATACGATGTTTTTGCTTCCTGTAGAGTTAGCCCAAGAACATGGATACATATTGTACAATCACACCTTGCCATGGGAGAAGGAACACCTGTACTGCTCTCACTTGAAGAAAGGAGCTGGAATTGCCTAGATTGGAACTTTCATACAGATGAACAGAGTTGGAAGGGGCCTTGTAGGTCATCTAGTCCAACTCCCCACCCAAGCAGGAGACCCTATGCCATTTCTGAAAGAGGGCAGTCCAGTCTCTTCTTGAAAGCCTCCAGGGATGAAGCTCCCACAACTTGTGAAGGCAACTTCTGTTCTATGGATGGATTGTTCTCATTGTCAGAAAATTCTTCCTTATTTCCAGGTTAAATATCTCCTTGGTCAGTTTCCATCCATTATTCCTTGTCTGGTCTTTGGATGCTTTGGAGAACAGCTTGACCGCTTCCTCTCTGTGGCAGCCCCTTAAATATTTGAAGGCTACTATTATATCCCCCCCCCCCCGGTCCTTCTCTTCCCTAGACCAGCCATGCCCAGTTCCTGCAACCATTCATCGTATGTTTTATGATGTCCCCTAATGTCCTCTAATCATCTCGGTTGCTCTTCTCTGCATCCTTTCTAGAGTCTCCACCTCTTTTTTATAGTGTGGTGACTAAAACTGGATGCAGGATTCTAGGTGTGGTCTTACTATCACTAATAGAGTGATATTAATACCTCCCTTGATCTTGATTGGATCCCTCTGTTAATGCACTTTAGGATTGTATTGGCTTTCTTGGCTGCCACTGCAAAATGCTGGCTCATATTATATCAAGCAAACCAGAACTCGCAAAAAGTAACTTTTGACATTCATGTATTCCGAGGCCCAAACAATGGCCCCTTTCGACCTTGGGATTCCTGTCAAAGTAGGAGACATTGAGCTCCCGGTGCGCCCCCCCCAAGAAGATTCACAGCCATGTTGCAGTTCAAAGGACCTCCCCCTCCTTTAATTCGGGGAAGCATTTTATGCATCTAGTTTTAAAACGGACTAAATATCCTGACGGCATCATTGCATTAACCGAATGCACAGATGGCTCCATTTTAAGCAGCAACAGCCGCTTCCTACATGAATGCAAATGAAACGAGGCCTTGGGGAACAGCTTGCATGGAGGGCGGCTGTGCAGATACACACCTCGGACGACTCTTTCCCAGGATGGGGACGACACGACATGACAGTTGCTGTCAGTGTTTTCTTCTGCTTTCAGTCACAAGACCCCGTGGGTGATCAGTGCTGTTCAGGCAGGAGGCTGATGGGGGGAGGGGTGCTGGAAGAGGGGTTTACATCCCCCTGAGAGTTTTTTCATAGACACAAAGTTGAGCCATGCTGGGGCCTATGGGTCTAGAGGTGACATTTGCCAGTTCTTCAAAATACTCAAAATTTCCACTACCGGGTTGCCCGAATTGGTCTGAACCGGCTGAATGCAATCTTCGGTCCTACAGAAAAGCAACATGCCACCTGCCCTGCACAGCTGGAGTGCTTGTGGTCCCTGTCCAACCTCATTCTTAGAATTTGATGGAAAAGGATGAATGTTATTCATCCATCTTGGTCTAGAGCAGGGGTCTCAAACTTGGTTTCATTGAGGGCCGCATCAGGGTTGTTTTTGACCTTGGGGATGTGTTTGTGTGGCCAGGGTGTGCGTGGACAGCTGGACATCACTCATGTGATCAAATGCCACTTTTGCTAGTAGTTTGTTTTACTAGCCCTCTGTTATGCCTCCATCGGAGTCTGAATCTGCAGAGGAAGATGAGCCAGAACTGAAGCGGATGGAGATCGAAGGGGTAGCTTCGTTGGCTTCAGAGGGATATGGGGAGGAGCAGACCAAGTCAGGCAAGGGCCTTTCAGGATTGGGATGGCTTGTAGGCAGGGAGGAATGGGGGCAGGGTGACCAAGAGAGGCTAAGCAGTGAACACAAGAGACGGAGCTCAGGCAATGAGCAAGAACCACCCGCTCCTGATCCTTGAGCATGGAGAGTAGAGAAAAGGGAGGAACAGCACAGGCTCACCAGGCTACTTGGGAGGAGAGGATCCCACCCCTCTCCACATGGGGATTGAGACTTCAGGAGATGCTGTGGGGAGGGGGATTTGTCGGGAACAAATGCTGAATTCATAGAGTGTTATTGCACGTCCCAGGTCACCACACATTCTGCCAGTGAAAATGGAGTTTTTGAGGGCCGCCAGGCTCTGTTTTCTGCTGCCAAGGCCTCCTGAAGCTTCTGCCAGTGAAAATGGAGTCCAGGGGCATGTCATGGCCATCTGTGGTGACCCAAGCAATCTGCCAGTGAAAACAGAGCTTGGGACAAGC
Organism: Thamnophis sirtalis; assembly: GCF_051295495.1. Classification (NCBI taxonomy): domain Eukaryota; kingdom Metazoa; phylum Chordata; class Lepidosauria; order Squamata; family Natricidae; genus Thamnophis; species Thamnophis sirtalis. The sequence goes on from NW_028261382.1 coordinate 25,803,790, forward strand.
CCCCCAAGTTCCATTTCCACTGGCAGAGGCACCACAGGCCGGTCCTTCGCTGTTCCCAGGGTGGCCGGTGGGCCAGATCTGAGTACCCTGTGGGCCAGATCTGGCCCCCGGGCCTTGAGTTTGGCACCCCTGGTCTAGAGGAAGGAACTCACTAAGGCCCAGCAGAAGGCCTGTTTATCGGGAGCCTCTGTTGGAGGCAGGACAGCAGAGGAGGCTGGGTTTTCAAGGTCAGAGAAGCACCCTACAAGCGATGCTGAAAGGGAAGGGGGGCTTCTGGAGCAGAAGACGCGGATCACAGCATCTTGATAGACAGCTGGAGGGCAGGAGAAGGTTGGGAATGCTGAGGAAGAATCTGGTGGGAAGGAAGCCTGGGAACCTGGGTGACATTTCAAACCAAGGTGTTTTTCCCCCCTTCACCGCTCAGGGTTTCCGAGGACAAGCAGCTCATTTGAATGTTGAGCGGCTTCTTATTTTCTAGAAAAGCCCTTGTAGGAAAGCAAATGACATTTCAATTGACTCATTTATTACATTTCTCAATTACAAAGCAGCAGCTGTTAGATAAAAGAAGAGAGAAAAGACTTGTTTTGCATTAACATACAGAGGGGCCAAACGTCCTTGCTAGTTAAATAAAGCCAACTCCCCCATAGATATAGGATGCAATGCCAGCTAAATACCAAGAAACCTGGGCATTTCTGCCATTTTCCTTTTCAAAATGCTTGAAACCTTTAATTTGCAACCCTTAATCAATCTTTGGTTGTTTGGAAGGTGCCAGGAGCACTGCATGGTTACCTCCTGGTTTCATTTATTCAGAGAACACACAAAAGAAGAGTTTAAAAAACCCTTTTTGACCATTTTAGCTTTACCTGATTGGTTGGAAAGGAACATTTCCCATCAATATTTGTCAATAACTTTGATGCGTTCATTCCCTTGAAGAAGAGCACAAAAGAAGTTGTCAGGTGAAATAACTGAAGGAATCTTGATTAAAATCCCTTCCTCCTATAAAAGTTAATGTAGCAAAATTCATCCCAGGTGGGCAGGAAAGGATTAAGAGAAAAACCAGGTTTTTAAATCAAGGAAGAATGTCTTCTTGTGGCCCTCTCTGACCAGCCTTCTCAAGCCACGTCTTCCATTGATTTCTCAGTTGGCTGCACTCAGTCTAAGAAGCCCCGGGACTCAATTGGCCTATGGCTCTAAATCCACAGTTCTTGGAGAAGCTCCTTGGGTCAGCTTCCTCAATGCAGACCTCTTAATACAAAGCAATTCCTTTTTGGCCCCTAGGAACCTTCATGCAAGACAACTGCAGAATTGAGATCCAAGTGGCAGGCCAACTTTTCTGGGGCTGCTCAGCTCCTCTGCCCCAGACCTTTGGGGGGTAAGAGCCCAGCTGACAATCTTGTGAGTTCCTCTGACCTATTTCCTGCCATCTCCTTTGGGTTATTCCTTTAAAGCCCTTGGAAGCCTTTTCTAAAGAATCTGGCAGCGCTCAGCCATATGTCCTCTCCAAGCAGCGAGGTGAAGTGCTATGCTGTTTTTAATTGAGTTTGTCATTTTAATTGTTTTTATGGTATTTTTATGATACGGAAGATGATATCGGAGCTGCTTGGCAGTTTGGCAGAATTGGCCAGGTTACAAATCATGTAAGGAGATAAATAAGGGGTAGAGGTCTCAAAGGAAAGACAGGGGCCAACCCCCCCACCCCCAAAGGTTGGGCATATATGGTGGTGTCAGCCTCCCAAAGAAAGAGATGGTCCCTTATGTCTTGAAGCCTGCAGTGGGGCAGATCTCCCCCAAGGAAGATACTGCCAATCTCAATAAGTTGGAACAATTGTCATCTAGACTCAAACCTTCCCTTTCTGGAGAAGGTTATTGGGAAGGTAGTTAGACAACAGCTACATGGAAAATGACTTGCATAGCTTTCGATTGGATTCCGGGCCAGGATTTAACTCAAAAGTAACTTGCAGGGCTCATGACTTTCGATGGAGCCTGGATGGGTGGGGTGGGGGTGTGTATTCATTCTTAAGTTTCCTGATCCCTCCCATAGTGGCTTTCAACACTGTCAATCATTCCATCCTTCAGGACTGCCTGTTGGGATTGGCAGTTACAATCATTCTCCTCCTGGCTCAACAGCTGGTTCCAGTTGCTGTTGGCAGTGGGGTGAGGTGGGTGCTTGGCCCATCATTTGGGAGGTGCCTCCAGGCTTGGTTCCCTCAACTATCTATGTGAAACTGCCAAGTGATTTTGAGATTTGGTGTCATAGAACCAATATCATCAGTTGTATCTCTCGACTCCAAAAGTTTTGGAAAACCAAGCTTTTCCCCGCAGGCCTTGGATCAATGCAAGACCTCTGCAGAGCTAAGTATAAGATTCCTGCCACACCCATCCTCAAGGTGGGTGAAAATGCCCTGTCAGGGTTCCAAGTAATGGCCCATAGGAAATCAAAACCAAAGCAGGATCCCTCAACATATAGATTTGTTAGGCATGTCATATTGGCACAGCTGGTGAAAACCCGAATCTGAAGTCCCCCGGGTTTTCCCCAACCAGTTCAAAATCCAAAGTTCTTCTCCACATTACACACAACCATGATATGTCCCAATCAGCTCTCTCTCCCCATCCCGGATGCCTCCCATCCATGCCCCACCAGGTGGTGGTGAGAGTGTCCTTGGTTCCCAGAAGAAAGAATGTTATTTTGGCTACATATTCCCCCAGCTGTCTCTCTCCCCGCTCCCCTTTCCCACAGCTCAGCCAGCCTCACTGTGGAAACCTGAAGATGCTCCATGGTAGCTTTCAGGGTTGACCACCCCAGCTTGACAGCTTTCCTAAAACCTAAAAAATTGGCAATGGCTGGATTTCAGGGTGGATGCTGGTATAGAGAATGGGGTTGTCAGGCCTGCAGCCATCTTCCTTTTGAATCTTTGGCCTGCCACACTTTCTATTCTTCTACTATGCATTTTCTATTGTGGGACAATGGGAGGGGTTGTATTGATTGTAGGAGTGCGATGCAATGTAGGCATAACAACATTTTTTCTCGAAAGCCAAGGTCATCCTTTGTCTCTGCATCTGACCAGAACTGGAGGGGTGGAAGCTGCCAGCGTGGCAGAGGGAGATTGGATCATGTGATGGACTTGTGGGGGCAGGATCTTGAACTTTCAACTGGGTGGGGAAAACCAAGAAGCTTTCAGATTTGGATTTCCCCAGATGTGCCAACATGGCTCTCTTAATAAATCTGAAGCTTAACTTTGAGCAATGCTTTGCCTTGGACTCTGATTTGCTTTTGGATGCTATTTGGAACCCTGACCTGCGTAGCAATTGAAGTGGCCCATTTCTTTCTGCATGCTACAGAGGCAAACTGAAGCAGCAAGTTCAAACATGGAATGATTGCCTTAACCATTTACTCGGACTCGGCCTCAACATCAAGATAACTGGGTACTTAGAGACTATCACCACCCCTGGAACGCTTCAAATCAATGGAGAAAACCTAAAGAAGATAGGCATTTTTCGGTATCTGGGATCCACCTCCAAGGCAAAGGGAACATCAATGGCAAGGTGCCAGCAAGGGTGAATGCAGCGTGGAAGCGTTGGCGAGAACTCAGTGGTGTATTATGGGATAGATGAATGCCAACCCATCCTAAATCTAAGATTTACAAGAGAACCATCCACCCTGTTGCACTGTATGGCACGGAATGCTGGGCAGCAACAACAGGGACCGGAAGCTCTCTCCATGCCATGGAAATGTGAAGGCTCAATTGGACACCGGGCATCTCCCTTCTTGACCACATCACAAATCGACAATATTTTGGTGTGGCACCACTTACAGAGAAGATGAGAGAAGGCCGGCTCCGCTGGTATGGACACGTCCAGAGAGTAGCACTTTCCACTGTGGCCAAGACTGCTTACTAACTAGAAGTAAATGGCTGGAGTCCTCACAGGCGCCCAAAACAGAGATTGCGAGACACCATCAACAAAGATATGCAAGCCAAGGGCCTGCACTTTGGAGACACAGCCAACCATGCAAAGTGGTGTTCAATGATCCTAAAAGTGGACCCTGCATCTGCAGGAACACATTAGGGAGGAGGAGGAGGAGGAGGAGGAGGAGGAGGAGGAGGAGGAGGAGGAGGAGTAATAGTAGTAGTAGTAGTAGTAGTAGTAGTAGTAGTAGTAGTAGTAGTAGTAGTATAGTATTTCTGTGTACAAAATTCCTCAAGAGGAAAAGGGGAGGGAATCCTGCCTGCCTGATCCTAGAAGGGACGGCTTAGATGGCCCTGACAGTCCACAGCCAGTGATAAATGTGGGAAGGTCCATTGTTTTGATGATAGTCCTATGATTCTATACATTGCTTGCATTCACACAACCCATTTAGCCAGCTTAGTTAAAGTTGTTCCATCCAATGAGCATTAAGCTTTAATGTTGACGTGTTGTGCAAAAGTGGACTTGGTTTCTTTGTAAATTAATACATTGTGCAAATGAAGCCAAAAACCACATTCCATGTATTGTTTGGTGCAGTTCTTTGTTGGGCAGGAGGAAGGAGACCCTCCAGCAAGAGCAGAAGGGAAACCCCTGGTCTTCCCCCAGATGTCTTCCCACCCAGCCTGCCTTTCAAAGGCTCAGGAAAGCCCCGAGGCACTTCACCTGTCGCATTAATAAGCCATGTTTGTTTGGAAGTAGTTTTGGACAAAGCCAGTATCAGTCTTGCAACTGAGGAACAAAACAACAAATAAATCACAATTTGTTGCTTTAATGCCTGGTTTATATTTCTTGTTTTTATCTATGTTTGCATTGTATGGCAGGTTTAATAGGGCGAATTTTTAAGGCAGAATTAAGCCAGGAGAAATAGCCCTGCCTCCGTCTTCTCATCTCAATAAACAACTGTAAAGAATAATCTCCTTGCAAATGAAGACTTAATGCCCTACTCAGGTTGACTCAGCCTTCCACCCTTCCGAGGTGGGTAATGCGGACCCAGATTGTTGGGGGCCAGAGGATGGCTCTCAGAGAGGGCGGTAAAGCACTTTGAAGTGGTGTGTAAGTGCTATTGCTACTCAAGCTGTACTTTCTTCATTCACATGCTGTACGAAGCAAAAAAACCTGAGAAGGGTTAGGATGAATGGATGGACAGTCTGTGGGGAGCAGTTTACAGCTAAGGTGCCCCAAGGGGACAGGTGAGGTGTGTGGGATGCATTTTTTAAAGCAGCCATTGTGACTCTTATGACTCCTCTGGATCGAGTTCACATCCTCCGATTCTGCACCTGAGCCATACAGGAACTTGGCAAACCTGGTTTGATGAAGGGTTGCAGGAACTGGGGATGTCTAGTCTAGCGAAGAGGAGGAGCAGGGGAGACAGGATAGCAGTCTTCCAATATTTGGGGGGCTGCCACAGAGAGGAAGGGGGTCAAGCTGTTTCCCAAAGCACCTGAAGGCCAAACAAGGCACAATGGATGGAAACTGACCAAGGAGAGATTCAACCTGGAAATAAGGAGGAATTTCCTAACAGGGAGAACAATCAACTGATGGGACAAAAGTTGCCTTCAGAAGTTGTGGGAGCTTCATCCCTCGAGGCTTTTGAGAAGAGACCGGGCTGCCCTCTGTCTGAAATGGTGTAGGGTCTTCTGCTTGGGGGTCTGACTAGATGTCCTACAAACAGGGGTGAAATTCAGCAGATTCTGACATGTTCTGGAGAACCGGTGGCGGAAATTTTGAGTAGTTTGGAGAACCGGCAAATGCCACCCCTGGCTGGCTCCGCCCCCATCTATTCTCTGCCTCCCAATTCCCAGCTGATGGGGAGGGAATGGGGATTTTGCAGTACCCTTCCCCTGCCACGCCCACCAAGCCACGCCCACAGAGCCAGCAGTAAAAAAAAAATGAATTTCACCACTGGGAAAGCAGCTTGGAATTCATTGATCAGACAGGCAGGACTGAAGTGTACCTACACGTGTGAACACACACACACACAGACACACACACCCTTGTGAATCACAGAGGTGTCTTCTTCCCAAAGAAAATGCAACCTCTGTGACACGTGGAGCCCATAGGCAACATCAACACCATCTCTGTGCCATCCTGGGTGAGTTCCTCTGAAGGACAGCCGCCTGCTTGCTTTCTGCTCCCCCCCCCCTTGTTTCCGGGAGACAAGTTGGTGCTGTTACTGTGGCAACTGCCTGATTGCCTTGGCTTCTGCCTGCGGGAAGAGGAGGCTGTTCTTCAAGGAGCAATGAGGCTGCCGAAAGCCTCAAGGGGGGAGGAGAAGCCAGTTCCCCCCATCTCCACGTGCCAGGAAGAAGGGCCTGGGCAGGCCGCCTGGAACAGGCCAGCCATGTCCATGGAAGAAGGGACACGTATTGAAGGTCTCTCGGTCTCTCTCTCTCTCTCTTTGTCTCTCTCCTCTTTTCTCTCACTCACACTGTCCCCCCCTCTTTTTCTCTCTCCTCTTTCCTTTTTCTCTCTGTCTCTCTGTCTCTCTCTCTCCTCTCTGTCTCTCTCTCTTCTCTTTTATCTCTCTCTCGGTCTCTCTCTCTCTCAGTCTCTCTCCTCTTTTCTCTCTCTGTCTCTCCCCTCTTTTTTGTCTCCTCCCTTCTCTCTTCTCTCTATCTCTATCTCTTCTCTTTTCTCTTTCTCTCTCCTCTCTCTCTCTCCTCTCTCTCTCTCCTCTGTCTCTCTTTGTCTCTCTGTCTCTCCTCTTCTCTCTCTCACTCCTCTCTGTCTCTCTTTGTCTCTCTGTCTCTCCTCCTCTCTCTCTCACTCCTCTCTCAGTCTCTCTTTGTCTCTCTGTCTCTCCTCCTCTCTCTCTCTCTGCTCTGTCTTCGCCTCTTCTCTTTTCTCTCTCTGTCTCCTCTCTCGGTCTTGGTCTCTGTCTCTCTTCTCTTTTATCTCTCTCTCGGTCTCTCTCTCTCTGTGTCTCTCTCCTCTTTTATCTCACTCTGTCTCTCCCCTCTTTTTTGTCTCCTCCCTTCTCTCTCCTCTCTGTCTCTATCTCTTCTCTTTTCTCTTTCTCTCTCCTTTCTGTCTCTCTGTCTCTCCTCTTCTCTCTCTCTCTCCTCTCTGTCTCTTTGTCTCTCCTCTTCTCTCTCTCCTCTCCTCTGTCTCTCTTTGTCTCTCTGTCTCTCCTCTTCTTTCTTTCACTCCTCTCTCAGTCTCTCTTTGTCTCTCTGTCTCTCCTCTTCTCTCTCTCTCTGCTCTGTCTTCACCTCTTCTCTTCTCTCTCTGTCTCCTCTCTCGGTCTCTGTCTCTCTTCGCTTTTCTTTCTCTCTCCTCTCTTCTCTCTGTCTCTCTCTGTCTTCTCTTCTCTCTCTCTCTCTCCTCTCTCAATCTCCCTCTCTCTCTCCCTCCCACCCTCCCTCCTTTTTAGGAAATGTCAGAAGTGTGATCATCCACCTTTCTCCTTCCAAACAGCCAGTCAATTGACCCACTGGGGAAGAAGTCTGTAGAGATTCTCAGTCATCTAGGACATGGTTGTCCCACAGGTGCTTTTTCAGGAGGAAACTGGACTTTCTTGTTTTTTCTTTTGAAGACGTTTCCCTTCTCATCCAAGGAGCTTCTTCAGCTCTGCCTGGATGGTGGAGAATGGAAGGATTTATATTCCTTGCAGACAGCTGGTCCTTTGCATCCTTGTAGAGGGTCGTTGAGGCCACCTGGAGGTTTCTCTGTATCCTCAGGAGGGTCAGTGATGCTCCTGGTTCCTGTAGACTGCAATTCTTCCTCTGGGAATCCATTCCTACAGACTTTTAGCTATGCAATTTGGGATGGTGACGGAATAGGAATGGATTTCCAGAGGAAAACTTCTAAATGGATGCAAAGGACCAGCTGTCTGCAAGGAATATAAATCCTTCCATTCCCCACTATCCTGTCAGAGCTAAAGAAGCTTCTTGGATGAGAAGCAAAACGTCTTCAACAAGAAAAAAACAGAAAGTCCAGTTGCCTCTTGAAAAAAACATCTTTGGGACCCTAGTGGGGAAGTTCACAAGTAGAATATAAACATGATTCTTAACTTCTTTGCTTCTCAGTAGTAGGGAAAGCCTCCCTCCTGTCATCCCCATCCCATCCTCCTACTTCACAAGCCCCACCGTCATTTAAGTTTAGCCCTGACTGATGGTGCTCAAGATGCTTTTGCCTTTAAAAAAAAACAATTATTTTTTAATAGACATTCATATCATCTTTGCAACACTTCTACATCTTTTAAATATCCATTATATTTCTTTTATCTACAGATATATACCTTATACATCTCTATCATCTATCTACCTACCTACCTATCTACCTACCTACCTACTTACCTATATCTATATATCGATATCTATCTATCTATCTATCTATCTATCTATCTATCTATCTATCTATCTATCATCTATCTATCTATCCATCCATCCATCTATCCATCCATCCATCCATCCATCCATCCATCCATCCATCCATCCATCCACCTATCTATCTACACATATTTTACATATTTTTTAGCTACTTCTATTGATTCCATACGATACATCTTAAAGCCTTCAATACACATATATTTTTCTTATATTTCTTATTTCGTACTATTTTTATATACAATCTATCTTGTATCCCCCCCACCCCCTTGTTAATTCTGGGGTTTTGTATTTATTTTCTGGTCTCTTAATCTTTTTTCCTCCCTTTATTGCTTTCTAATTTTTTTTTACCTCTTTGCCTTTTTTAATTCTTTACCTTTACTTTTCTCCAAGAAAGAGCAGCAAGTTGATAAAATAATGATGGATGTTTCGGCCATTATAGGTCAGGGATAAGGATGCCACGAATGTGAGGTTACTGAAGATGTGAAGCGGTTTCTCTCCAGGTCTGGGTGGGATGCAGACAGGGATGATGGGAATTGAAGTCCAGCCTCATGGAAGGAAAGGGGAGGAAGCCTCGGGGGATACCTGTGAGCCAGATGTTTGGGACCACCCGGCTATGCACAGCTGGTGAGTCCCAGACTTGGTAGGAACCCCAGCTGGGTGGAGGTGCCTGGAAGTGGCAGATCCTTACAAAGAAGGGAAGAAGGGAATGGGCAGGGAAATCCAGCAGCTCAGAGGCCAGATGTGAGCAGTTGGAATAAAGTTGTCTCCCTCTGTTGAAAGCCAGGGTGGAGAATCTGAGGCCCCCAAGACTACATAAGGGTCAGAAACTGACCACAGAGGAAAATGACCTTCAAAAAGTCTTGACCCAGCCCCCCAGCCCAAAGCAAGTCCTTTTCATCCTCTTACATTTTTGGGGTCCCTTTCCAATCAAACTCCAAGCTGAGGAGCCCCATCAGAGTTTGAATCTGCGAAGCTGGAACTGACTGAGATCAAGGGGGCAGCTTTGTTGGCTTCGAAGGAATGTGGGGGGAGAGTAGGCCGAGTCAGCCCAGGGTCCCTCAGGCTGGGCAGAGCTTGTTAGCAGGGAGGATCGGGGGGGCAGGGTGACCGAGAGAGGGCAAGCGGTGGACATGAGGAATGACAGAGCTCAGGCGATGAGCAAGGACCACCCACTCCAGATCCCCGAGCACAGAGAGTGGAGAGAAGGCGAGAACGGTGCAGGCTGACCTGATGACTTGGGAGGAGAGTGCCCCTCTTCACAAGGCGTACCTGGGGACTGAGACTTAAGGAGATGCTGTGGGAAGGGACATTTGCTGCTGGTTCTGCGACCCAGGCCTGAATTCCACTACCGGTTCAGCAACCCACCTCTGATTTGTTGGGAACAAATGCTGAATTGGTAGGGTTGGGTGTGCCAGTACAGGCATTTGGAGTTTGCAGAACTGCTTGCTACTTCCGGACTTCATGGACTCAGTGACTCGTTCCTTGTTTCGTGGACTCATTTTCCTGTTCCCTGTTTTGCTGTACTGGGTGCAGCTAAAGGCTGCTGTGTGCGGATGCAATTTGCTCTTGGCCTTACCCAGAACGTGGAGGTGCTTGGAGGAAAATTTGGAGCATTAAGGGGGAGTTTGAACTCAGCCTGGCTGTGAATGTGTCCAACCAGAGAAAGAAATTAGCAAACAATTGCTCTTTTACAAAAGCTGTAACTACTAGCATAGTGTCACTATTGTGGCAAAATAACTGGCTTCAGGTAACACTAAACTCTGCTAAAACGGGATTGGCATATTGTGGGAAACCAGACAATACTTTAACATGTGTCAAGAACTAAGTTGGTTTATTTCCTAGGATAAAGCGGATGCAATCATAGTCTAGTTAAGCTGAGTTTAGGATGGAAGATACATCAACCTACATGCGCTGAAATTGATTGGACTCAGTGCTGGAACTGCCCAAAGCAGATGGACTAACCTCCAAAAGGATAAGCTGCGTGGGGTTACACCATCCTTGTTATAATTTGTGACATGCAAAATCTCTGCTCCAAAGGGAGGCCTGTTCAGAACGGCCTTTTCAAGAACCCAAAGAGCAAATTTCTGGGCAGAGCAACTTTCTTTAGGAGCTTTAGGAGAAGGAGAAGGAAATCTACAGGACTTCCCTCCTGGGATACAGATAAAGATTAACAGAGTTGGAAGGGACCTTGGAGGTCATCTAGTCCAACCCTCTGCCCAGCAGACCCTACCCCATTTCTGACAGATGGCAGTCCAGTCTCTTCTTGAAAGCCTCAAGGGATGAAGCTCCTACAACTTCTGAAGGCAACTTCTGTTCCATGGGTTGATTGTTCTCACTGCCAGGAAATTCCTCCTTATTTCTAGGTTGAACCTCTCCTTGTTCAGTTTCCATCCGTTATTCCTTGTCTGGCTTGGAGGGGAAACGACCCCAAATCGAGCTCATCTAAAATTTCAAGGGGGCGGATGAAGGGGCTTTGCCCGCGAGAACCCGGAGAACGACCCGAGGAGGCGGGGAGGGGTGGGGGGTTCTGCCACAATCCTTTGCCGGCCAGGCGGAGCGACTCCCCCCCCCCCCAGAGGCAACTGGACTTTCCGTTTTTTTTGTTTGAAGATGCTTCGCTTCTCATCCAAGAAGCTTCTTCATCTCTGACTGGTGGGGAATGAAAGGATCCCAAGGTGTGGGGGGTGGGGCAGAGGCGGGAGGGGCGGCTGCTTTCCCACAGGGGCTGCGCTTGAGGACCCGGGCTGTCCAGGGCAGAGGGCGGGCGGGCGGCACCGCTTGCCCCTTCCGTGCCTGCCTCACTTTCCCTCTATTTAATCAAATCCCCCCCCCCCCGCCTGATGTCACATCCGCTCCCGGCCCTGCTCTCGCGGCACCCGCCTGCCCGCCCCTCCCCTCCCCTCCTCCCCTCCCTCCCTCCCTGCCTTCTCCGCCCGATCCCCCGCGCCCCTCACCTTCTCCTCCTTCCTCCTCCTCCTCCACCTGCTTTCCCAACTTTTGGCAGCGGCGGAGGGGAGACCGCCCTTCCGGGCTCGCCTGAGCTCTGCTTCCCGCCAACCTCTTCCCGGCCCGGGAGCCATCGGCAGGGCAGGCGGGCGACGGAGAGGAAGCCGGGTCGGGGGAGCCGCGCTCGGCAAGGATGCCCGCTGCCTCCAGCCATCCCGCCCCGGGCTGCTAAACCGCCAGCCGCCGCCGCCGCCCCAGAGCCCGTCAGCACCTCCTCGGCGGGGCTGCGAAGGGAGTCGGGAGCGCGGAGTCGCCTGAACCGGAGGACGCGGCTGCTGCCGCCGCCGATGCCCGTGGTTGGAGCCGCCCGCCGAAGCCATGCCACCCGCCCGCAAGCTGCTCAGCCTTCTGGTCCTGCTGCTGATGGGCACCGAGCTCAGCCAAGTAAGTGCCCCGCCGCCCCCCCGTCCCTCCCCCCGCGGACTTTCCCTCCGGCCTCCCCCGCTGCCCCCCGCCCCAACCGCCCGGGCTTTCGAAAGTTGGGGTCCCGCCAGCGCAGCCGGACGCTGTCCATGATGCTGAAGGGCGCTCCGCCCGTTTCCCCTGTTGGAGCCGTGGGGTGGGGTTTGGGGAAAGGGTGCCCGGGCAGCGCGGGGAAGGGGCAGCGCGGGGCGCCCCCTCCTTCCTCCGCCCCAGGCAGGCTGCAGCCTTTCCGCTCGCCGACCCCCTTCGTGGCCTACATGTGAAGAAGAGTCGTCGGGCCGTCGGGCTAGCCAGGGGCTCTTCCCGGAGAGCAAGGGAGTCTTTTCCGGGCTCCCGGCCCTCCATTCGGTATCGAGCCTTCTCCCCCTCCCCAAAGCGACCTTCTTTTGATGGTTTCACTGGGGGAGACTTTCCATCCCCGAAGGAAGGAAGCTGGCGAGGAGGGCAGAGGCTCCCCGGCGGGGTGTCTCCGTAAGACCTCCTCTGGCTTCCCCCAACCCTCCTCCAGTGCTTCAATGCGGAGGCCGGTCTGTGCGCTCCTTCCCTAGATAGTGGGGGGGGGGGAGAGAGGTGGGGGTTTCACCATCCTTGGTCTGCCTGGAAGCCCAAGTGGCCTCGCGGAGAAGACCAAGCTTTGCGTTGCAGGAGACGAAACCGCCCCCACTCCGGTTCTGCCTTCTTTCCTTGTCCTCCTTTCTTTTTTCTGGTTGCCCTGAAAGACCCGGAGCCCTCTTGGAACACGGGCAGCTCAATAGGGGCGGGGGGAGTGGAGGGAAGAGGTTACTTGCCTTTGTTTTGCTATTTTTGTCAGATTGGGAGGACAGGTGAAGCCTGCTGGCTGACTGCAATCATTGTTGATTTTGTGTGTGTGTGTGTGTGTGTTTGCGCGTGTGCTGCACAAGGAGAGAGGGGGAAAGCAGCTATTACCCTCTGCCCAGAACTGCGCATGGGCCAGAAGTGGACAAAGCACAGGTGAAATGGACACAGCTTTCTTCCGCTTGCCCTGCAGCTTTGGTCTGCCTTTTAGCCTCCCAGCTACCCCCTCCCCATCATCCCAGGCTGGAGAAGGTCTCCTTGATGGGGGAGATGGTTCCAGGGACCCTCATATTGCTGGCAGTGTTCCCCCTCCAATTTAAATGACTACCTTCCTGCTTGACCATGGCAGTACCTGCATCCCCTCCCCCGTATATACAGTATTTTCCTCAAGGGCAAGAGAGCGCCTTTGTTCGGCTCTGCTTTTCTGCCGGACACACAACAAAGCGAGTTGGGAAGAGTGTGAGTGAGGGGATCAAGACAGAGACCCTCCCCAGAACCCGCCCAGTTGGATGAGGAGATGGGCAAGAGGGCTTGGCTGCCATGGAGGTGAGAAGCCCCCACCCCCATTCAGGCTTCTCACCGGTGGCCGAAGACGCTAGCAACACAACCACTGCAGTTGTTTGACAAAGCTCTCGCTCCCTGGATGCAACCAGAACTGCATCTCCATTGAGAGGAGGCTGAGCTCAGCCCAAAGTCCCAGGGCTGCTGCGTGAAAGATCAGGGGGCCCTTGAAAGCCTTTGACTGTTTTCCAGGGGGAAATGCAGAATAAAACGGACACATGCTTTCAAGAAACTTCATGACAGCCTTGTAGGGTAGGCCATGATAGCCATAGCACTTAAACTTATATACTGCTTCGTAGTGCTTTTACAGCCCTTTCTAAGTGGTTTACAGAGCCTCTTGGCCCCAACAATCTGGGTCCTGATATCTCTTTACACTGTGGGGAAGAGCTCTCTTGCCTAGATCATCTTCCCTGGAGGGGACTGGAGGCTTAAATGTACAATGAACGGTTGCAGGAACTGGGCATGGCTAGTCTACTGAATTCTGACAATGAGAGCAATCAACCCATGGAACAGAAGTTGCCTTTGGAAGTTGTGGGAGCTTCATCCCTGGAAGCTTTCAAGAAGAGACTGGACGGCCATCAGACAGAAATGGTATAGGGTCTCCTACAGGGGGTTGGACTAGATGGGCAGGGGGTTGGACTAGATGACCTACAAGGTCCCTTTCAACTCTGTTAATCTGTTAATCTTCTGAGAATTACCAGCTGAGGCATAACTTGAATTGGGGATTTTTTGTGGCTCAGGATTCACCCTCTGGAGTAAGAATGCTACTGTAACTGACAAGAACAATGGGCTTTGCACAGGTGAGCCTTTGCTTTGCTTCCTTTCTGGAACAAAAGAGCCGAGTTCCGTTTTCTTTCTTTGAAAAGCTGATTTGTGAACATAAAGTTTCTAGGAAGTTGACCATCTGCAATAGGCAATCTGGGGTTTTACCCCACATGCACCTGCCTTAATCCTTTTAGGGAAATAAGGTCATCCCACATCCTCCAGGAAGTCTTTTATCCTCAGTCAAAATGAGGATGAGGATTTTTTGCTTCCCTTGAAATCCCTCAGATTCTTAGGCTTCATCATCGATATCCAAATCCATCCATTTCACTTGTGGCAAGAATGTGCTTCTGTAACCACTCCATGCCTCTAATAATAAAACCACGATTTGGAAGAGGCTGAACAAATAAATGGTGTAGGGTTTATAAATGCCCTTGATGGGCAGGGTAGGAGGGAGGGAGGAAGGGAGGCAGGCAGGGAGGCAGGCAGTGCCAAGACTGGTTGTGCTTTTGTGCTCCTTCTGATCTTGGCATTCATTGTCTAGCTTTGCTCTGCAGAGAGCAGTTGGGAAGATTGGGGTGGGGCTGGAGGAAGCTGAAGGGGTCAACCCTCCGCTTTGCATGTAAGAAACCCTTGCTGGCTCCCCTTTGACAGGTGGTGGGAGAGACCCTTCTACATTCAGGACCCCCATAGGCAAAACTCACCTTTCTACAGTCCAGGCTCTGGTCTTGTAAAGGAAAAGGTGCAGAGGTTGACTTAAGACGGTCCAAAATCCCCCCTTCCCCCTCACTCTGAAGATCCATCATCTTCACCATCCCCAGGCCTGTCTGAGTCTGCTTAATTCGGTAATAATCCAGAGGTTGGATGCTTGCAACATCTGGAGGTAATTCAGCCTCCTCTGATCATTCATCTCTGGGAATAGTCACCCCAAGTGGTATTGGGGGAATAGAAGAACCCGAGGGGGCTCCTGGGTGCCCCTGACTTGGGTTTGATGCTTTGAACTTGCCCAGCTTGGAGCCCCCCTCTGGTACCAGGAGTTGGCTGCCGTGGTGCCCTTTCTCTTCCTTGGAAAGGCTGTTCATTGGATGATCCTGATTTGGAGGGACAATCTAAGAGGGGTCATGTTGATCTTTAGCTTCTTATTTTATTTCTCTTACTTTTATCTGTGATCCGTTGCTTTGAATTGCCATTTTTTGTGCCCTGGGCCTCCTTTTGTTTCACTCCATCTGCTTTCCAGTTGGGGGACACCTGCAACATCAATTGCACACTCATGCACAGCTTCCCTCCTGTCACCAAACATTCAGCCAAATGCACAGAGAGTTTAAATGGGTGCCCCAAATAGCAGATTGAACATACAGCCCGATGCCATTCCATTCCCAGATTCAAGGTGAAGGTAGAAAGAGGGAGGTAAAAAAACATGGGAGGCAGCTAACTAGTGGAGGCTACTGGGATTGCAGAGTGCCCATCCTGAAAGATTGGCACTGATTGGCACTGAGATCAGTTGAAGATGTTTAAAACCCTGTGTCTCTCCCATTTCCGCCTCTGGGCCTTCAGATCTGCTTCGAGAGCTCCCTTAAAAGACCCCTTGCTATCCAAACACCCAGCAAGTGCTAAAGCTCACACTGACCCTGCGTCACTCAGGTGTGGATTGTAGGTCTCCAGTTAGGACGCCTATGAAATGAACCACTTTATTGTGGATTTTACATGTCAACAATTGTACTTTTAGATTAGAATAGAATACAAATGAATACAATAATGGAAGGGACCTTGGAGTCCAACCCCCTGCCTAGACAGGAAACCCTACACCACTTCAGACAAATGGCTGTCCAGCATCTTCTTGAAAACTTCCAGTGTTGGAGCATTCACAACTTCTGGAGGCAAGTTGTTCCACTGGTTAATTGTTCTAATTGTCAGGAAATTTCTCCTAAGTTGCTTCTTTCTTTGATTAGTTTCCACCCATTGCTTCTTGTTTTACTTTCAGGTGCCTCTGCTATCATGTGTCCCCTAGTCCTTCTTTCCATCAAACTAGACATGCCCAGTTTCTGCAACCGTTCCTCATATGTTTTAGCCTCCAGTCCCCTAATCCTCTTTCTTGCTCTTCTCTGCATCTTTTCTACATCGTGGCAATCAAAACAGGATGCCGTATTCCAAGTGTGGCCTTATCAAGGCCTTATAAAGTGGAATTAACACTTCACAGGATCTTGATTCTCTCCCTCTGTTGATACAGCCTAGAACTGTGTTGGCTTTTTTGGCAGCTGCTGCACACAGCTGGCTCCTATTTAAATGGTTGTCCACTAGGACTCCAAGATCCCTCTCACAGTTACTACTATTGAGCGAGGCACCACCTATATTGTACCTGTGCATTTTCTTGCCTAAATGTAGAACCTTCCTTTTTTCACCATTGAATTTCATTTTGTTTTTTCACATTTCATTTCATTTTCCTTTTTAAACCTTACATTCTTGTCTTTAAAGGATCCACTCCCTTGGCAGTGGTCTGTACAGTTGCGACAGAAAGGCAGGTAACAGACAGATAGAATTTTAGGGTTAGAAAGAACGTTGCAGATTTTCCAGTATGACCCCCCTGATTTCTTGCTTACTCTTCTTTGCTCACAAGTAAACCTGACCTGGTCAGCAGGGCTGTTGAGGTAGAAACCTTTGGCAGAAGCTTCTGAAGATAAAAATGTCAGTCTAAAATTGGAGTGGTGGGAGATTGTGGGACATTTGCACTCTGGGTTTTTGGTTCTGTGGAATTCTGTCCATGCTCGGGTTTTGGATGGTTTCCATACCACTACAGGGATAGAAGGTGAGATGGCCCATTGGAGGTTTGTGGGATGTTGAAGAAGATCGGGCTGGTCTTCAGTTGATGGGTTTGAGGAACCTTCACCTGTTTGAATCCTTTGGGTCAGCCGCAAAGCTTTGGCCAGAGGACATTTGCAGTGCACTCCTGAGTTCTTGAATTCCCTAAGATCCCACCACTGGGATGACTGCATCAGAGCCAACAATGGGGCGCACAGCTCAAGGGACAACCTTTCTCCAGAATTTCACCTGGGTTGATCTGAGCCCTAAAGGCCAGATGTCTTCATTCTGGCTTGAAACACATTCCTGTTGTCTGAGACATGATTAGACAAGCCTTCCAAAGCCCAATTGCTCCAAAAACTTCCAGCCATGGTACTCATCAACCCCAGAGGTCACTTCCGTTGGGAATAATGGACTCTCCAATTCTACGAAGCTGTCATTTGACACCTCCACAGGAATCTGGGGAAAGCAGGATTAGAAGAATTAGTGAAACAACTCGGCCTGAGATTGTAATTTAATCTCATGATTTACTATGGACTTGCAACCTGAAAGTTTAGATTGATTGTGTGAGGTTTGTAGCAGAAGTAGTTCCTATCCATAGTGTTCAAATTAGGATATTTTTCCAGTATTCACAGCTTTTACAATTATTGCAGCTACATTATTGGGTGTGAATTTCAAAAAATACCAATAACCAAAAGTTTTGCTAGGGCGTCATCAGCTTCATTTGGAATACAGGAAATAATGTTGGATCAGAGGAAAAAACAAAAATAGATGGCTGCCATGTCCTTTTACCTTAGGACAATCATCTGGAAATCAAAGGTCCCCCAACTCTGCAGTTGACAACTTCGTGTTTGGTATAAATATGAAAACCTTCTGCCGCACTGGGTCATTTATCTGCGTTTTCAAAGAAATTTTGTTCTGCCCTTTTGATTTGTTGAGCCAATTCCTCTGACTCTATTAAATTTAATGTATGTTTAATTCTCTCCATTTAAGAGTTTTCTTTTGCGGATCTCTTTGAAGTTCCATCTCCAATTTCTTGAATTCTTCCCTTGGCATCGTACCCTGTTCTTTTCTCTCTTTTTTTCTTTTTAGCCATATATATTACTTATGGCTAATCCTCTGAAATATGCCTTAGCTGTTTCCCACACATTCTGAAAGGGCCTCCTCTTCTATTTTCTTTCAAGAAAAACTCCTTTTCCTTTACTGCAGTTTCTATAAATTCTTCCTCTTTTAATATAGATTGGTTTCATGTCCCCCTTAAGTTCTTCTTTGTTACTCTCCAAAATAGCTTTATTGGATTATGGACTGTCCACTTTGCCTGCTGCTCTTGTCCTGAGGTTAGAGAAGAAGTCCTTCAGGGCACTTCGGCTAAAGTTGCCCCTCTCTCCTCGGTGCTCTCATCTTGCTGACCAACCACTGCCCGATTGCTTCATGAATATTTATTTATTAAAATGTTATGCCATCCATCTCCCCAACCACTTGACTCTGGGCAGCTTAGAATGATTCCTTCATTCTAAGGAATGAAGGGAGAAGGGAATATCTGTTTCCCAGTGTAGTTTTCTGGAACTCGGCAGGGGTTCCCTTCCTCCTTTGTCTTCCCCATCTGGCCCATCTCCTCCTTCCGCCCAATTGCTTGATCACAATTCCTGGTTCTTGAGACGAATTGCAACCCAAGGCCAAATCAGCCTCTCCGATGCTAACCTTGGATGCTTCCAGCCAACAACAGAGGTTTCGCTGAGAGATTTTGTTGGGAAATGATAGGTTTTTGCACATGGGAGAAGGTTGCTATTTCTTGTGACAGCTTCAGAAACATGGCTTTGCACATTCATTCTCACCTAGCATTGGGGGCAGATAGAGGAGTGGTAAGCTGGCCTAGAGGTGGAGCTCTCACCTCACAATCAAGAGGCTGCTAGTTCGATCCTAGGTAGAGGCAGGTATTTCTCTCTCTGGGCACAATGAGGATGTATGTGCATGAACAAAGCTCTGCATTGGCGACAGGAAAGGCATCCGGCCAGTAAACACTCAGCTCCATTCAGTTGCTCAGACTCCACCCTGCAAGGGATTATTGGGGTTGTTAAAAGAGGAGGATGATTGGGGGCAGATAAAACAGGCAGGCCAATATTATGGGGCATTCCGGTCTTTCTGATATTAAATAAGGGGGTATCTATCCCCCCCACTTAATATAAAGGGGAGGGGGGGAGGGTGTCTCAAAGGAATATCCAGGACTCTTCAGAACAGCCTTGGGGGGTGGGGGGGTGAAGTCTAGTACCTGTGCAAACCCTGAGGGAGACATAGCTGAGGATGGTGGCCATTCCTCAGGAAATAGTGGGCAACAGAATCAAGGGAAGGTCTTGCTCAGATTTCCTGGAATGAGTTCCAGCTTGTCACCCCTGAGGAAGTGGACAAGGCCATGGGAACGATGAGTGCTGTTTGCTGGATCCGTGCCCCTCCTGGCTGGTTTCGACCAGCAGGGAGGTAACACGAACCTGCTCCAGAGGATTACTTACTCGTCTCTGCAGGAGGGATCTTTCCCGCAATCCTTGAAGGAAGCGGTGGTAAGACCCCTCCTTAAGAAGCCTTCTCTGGACCCAGCTATTCTCAACAACTATCATCCAGTCTCCAACCTCCCTTTTTTAGGGAAGGTTGTTGAGAAGGTGGTGGCCCTACAACTCCGACGGACCTTGGATGAAGCAGATTATCTAGATCCCTTGAAGAACTGGCTCGCCCGTCAGGCCTGGGGATAAGGATAGTTACCCCTCCCGAATGATGAATGTATGTTGCCTACTATTTTATTATATGTCTTCTATCTTGATGTTTGTGTTCCCCCCTTCCCAGTTTTATGTGAGCCGCCCTGAGTCCCCTCAGGGAAAAGGGCGGCCTACAAATTCTAATAAAACTACCAAACTACCAAACTATCCCTTTCAGTCTGGATTCAGGCCTGGATACTCCACCGAAACCGCTTTGGTCGCACTGATTGATGATCTCTGGTGGGCCAGGGATGGAGGACACTCCTCTATCCTTGTGCTCCTTGACCTCTCAGCGGCTTTCGATACCATTGACCATGTTACCTCAAGACTTGACTACTGTAACGCACTCTACATGGGGCTGCCCCTGAAAAATGTTCGGAGACTACAACTAGTCCAGAATGCAGCCGCGTGAGCGATATTGGGTGTACCAAGGTACACCCACATCACACCTATCCTCCGCGAGCTGCACTGGCTTCCTATTGGTCTCCGGGCGCAATTCAAGGTGCTGGTCATTACCTTTAAAGCCCTACATGGCCTAGGACCCGGATATCTGCGAGACCGTCTTCTGCCACATACTTCCCAATGACCAATAAGATCGCACAGGGTGGGCCTTCTCCGGGTGCCGTCAGCCAGACAATGTCAGCTGGCAACCACCCGGGGGAGGGCCTTCTCTGTAGCCGCTCCGACCCTCTGGAATAAACTGCCCCCAGAGATCTGGACCCTACCCACTCTCATGGCCTTCCGAAAGGCTATTAAAACCTGGCTATTCCGGCAGGCCCCGGGCTGTTGAACTCATGACAGCCCCGATTAGACTGGGTGTATGTTGTGGTCTTTTTTTTAATCTATGTTTCTGTGTTTTTAACTTTTCTATTTTTTAAATGCATTGTTGTAAGTCGCCCGGAGTCCTTTGGGATTGGGCGGCCTATAAATTCATTAAACATCAACATCAACATCACCACCTGGCCTGTCCAGATGGCCGGAAGTTGCCTCCCCTGTCGTCTACCGGGCGTTTCCCTCCTTCTCCTTCCCCATTTGGGACTGCTATCTGTTAGAAATGGTGCAGGGTCTCTTGCTTCAGCAGGGGGTGGACTAGATGACCTACAAGGTACCTTCCAACTCTGTCAAACCTATTCAATCTTTTGTTGTTGTTACCATCCCCCTCCCCGGCCTGTCCTTTGGGACCCTGAACCCTAAAGCCCCTTTTCCTCACTTCATCTCATCTCTCACTTGTCCTCCCATTTCTTATCTTTGGCGCCTGATATTCCCACCACTCTTTACATGGCTGGGATATTGGAGGGAGAGGAGGGCAGTTTCTCTGGCATTCCCTTGGTTTCTTTAGAGCCGTGATGGCAAAACTATGGCACGTGGGCCAGAGGTGGCATGCGGAGCTGGCGTGCCATTGCAGCCGGTCTTCATGGGTACTAAAATGCCAGAAAACAACCCGAAATAGCCCCAAAAATGGCCCAAAACCAGGCTATTTTGGGGGGCATTTTCAGGCTGTTCCCAGGCTGGTTTTGGCCTGAAATACATGCATGTGCCAGGCAGCTGGTCTTTGGGTTTCCGGTGCTCCGGCACAAATGCCTGCGCATTCTGGTTTAGGCACTCAGTGCCAAAAAGGTTTGCCATCAGTGGTTTAGAGGCTCCAACCAGCAAGTGCCTCTTATTGCGCTTCATACTTCATGAGAGGAATCTGAAATAATATAAGCCAAGGGAAGTCATCAGGCCTTAATTGTCTGGTCTGTTAGATTCATGCGGCATCTTCTCTTCGGGGCCATCAGGGGCCCCTCTGGCCATTTTTAGACAAAGGCAGCTTCTGGGGACCCCCGCTGGAATGGGGAGGGCGAGGCTGCCCAGGATCCCCAGGCAGCTCCTCTGGCTGTGTCTTCCCTTGGGGCCTCAAGCTGGCCCACTCTGCTAAACCTGACCTTTGGAGGAGGGTCAGGTGGGCAGCAAGTGAGGCTGGTATCTTTTCTGCTGACCCAAGGACAACCCCCCTCCACCCCCACCCCACCCATTCTAAACCTGTGCTTTTTCTCCTTTGTTCTTTATTTCTATGAGCAACGTGCACCTGTGATCAGACTAAAACCAGACAGAAAAAATAAATATGACCCCATCACCAAGGGAGGATGTTGCATAAATCGGGAGCACGGGTGGGAACTCTTAAGAAGGGAAAGAGAGACCCAAAGAATGCAGTGGTCTCCATGGGTCAACATGTCAAAGTTTTGTCCCTGCCCCCCTTTTTCCCCACTCCATTGAGTTTGATTCAGATTAACAGAGATGGAAGGGACCTTGTAGGTCATCTAGTCCAACCCACCCCGGCCCGCCCAAGCAGGAGACCCTACACCATTCTGAGACTGTCTCCATAAGTCCCTGCAGTTTTCTTGGCAAGATTTTTCAGAAGGGGTTTCCATTGGCTCCTTCTTTAGGGAGAGGACTGGCCCAAGGTCACTCAGCTGGCTCCATGGAGAGCTAGAACCCAGGGCCTCCTGGTCTCTAGCCTGATGCCTTCACCATGATACCCAAGCTGTTCTTGACTCCTCTTTAAATCTCTTACTAGAGATGTCCAAGGGAAGACTAGAACTCAACTCTCCCAACTTCTTGGTTCTTAGTTAGGTGTCTTTAACCGCTACGCCATACTGGGCATCTAGGACCATGTTTTGGATGGGCTTAATAAAGCAGGTTTTCCTTGGAATATTTCAGCTGGCTTGCTATGAGGCACCTACTGTTTAAAGTAGTTTAATTTCAGCGGAACTCATTTTTATCAGCATTTCCGCATCCCACTCATTTCCAAAGGATGCTTATTGAACAAATGTGCTCTTGCAATCTGCTTTCTTAAGAATGATTTATCCAATAGGACTAGCCACATGATATCTTCAATTGGCTGGTTTCTGGGAAATTGTCGGCTATCCATCAATACTCTATTGCTTCTATTGGTTCCCCCCCCCCACCATATTCTCTGTATTCTGCTAATGTGTATTTATTTCAGTTTTGTAGAAATACTCTTTCTTCTCTTTCCAAGTGTTTCTAGCTTTGAAGCACATGAGGAAAACGGGACTTAGCTGAACAATAGAAGCCTTGGGCCAAGGCAATCCCAGCATTTTTCTGGCTAAAACCCTTGGAATTTCAGCAGCACCCAGTGGAAATATAGATTTGCTAAACAAGTAAAAGACACATAGCAGTTGGCTTAGAAAGGGGATGCTCTTTGTCTCAGGTTGATGGACATTCATTCCACCATCATTGGGACTCATGGAAGCATTTCATGGAAGAATACAGAATAACAGAGTTGGAGGGGACCTTGGAGGTCTTCCAGTCCAACCCCTTTCTCAAGCCTGGGGAGACCTTATTCCATTCCAGACAAATGTCTGTCTTAGAAGCCTCCATTGATGGAACCAATGATGCAATCAAAGTTTGCCAGAGAGGATTCGCTTGCTTCAACATTTGCTAAATTCCTCTTCTTCTACCATGGTTGTTGTGGATTGGATCTACTCTTAGGGCAGGTCCTTCTCAGCAGAAGGACACAATTTCTCACTTCTCACTTGTATTCAGAGACTCTTGATACTGGGGTTGTAATGATCTCCAGTTCTGAAGGTCCACGTGTAATTTCGAGCTTCTCTAGAAAGATCTGGAACTGGTCTTAGGTTCCAATAAGCAAAGTGGAGAAATATGAGCCCAAGAAAAGATGCACCTACATCAAGGTGTTACTGGCAAGAGCAAACATTGCCTCCATGCACAGTCTGAATCCATTCACCCTGCAAATCTTGTTAATCCAATTAAATTCATTTAAAATGAACACACTGCCTTTGGTAGACGGGTATCCATATAATCCAATTTAATTAATCCAGCTCAGCATCCTAGAATAAATACCATACAAATGTAACAATTCATGTCACCCAAATATTTAGGGATCCAGTTCTTGGTTGACTTTAAAAAAAAACACCCTTCCTTTGTTTTCTTAGAGAATAATTGGGAATCACAAGTGTACTGTAATTTAAAACAAAGACCAAACAAATGTCATGCATTTGTTTAAAAAGGTCTTACCAGGAATGCAAAGTGCTCAAAATGGGAAACTAATTGATTGTGGAAGGCTCTTGGCTGGAATACCATTGCTAGAAACAAAGAGGTTTTAAAGCCAGAGTAACCCGTTTAATAGTACATTAGGAAGAGAAGGAAACAAGATCGTTTTATTTTTTTAAAAATTAATTGTTTTCTTATGATCCCATAAAATTGGGCCCCACAGCAAAACAGATTAGAATGGATGTTTAAAAACAAAAATGAAGCAGGATTTCCTTCTGTGAAACTTATTCAGAATAGAGATGGACAGAATCATTAAGGGGTTTAGTTCAACTTTCCAATCTCATCTACAAAATATTGTCTGTTGACCTCCCTTCGAAGTGCTGAGCTTCCAAGTCCGAAGGTCCTTTTTTACTAGCATGGTTTTAAAAAAATAATTAATTGTGTTTAATTAATTTGTCCCGCCTTTATTTTTTGTCAACACAAGGCAGTGCACATACCAAATTTATTTATGTGTATCCGACTTTTAGTATTTGTTTACAAATAACTCAATGCAGGGAACAGCTCCAACACACCTTCCCATTTTCCCCATAGTGACAACCCTGAGAGGTAAGTTGGGCTGGTCCAAAGTCACCCAGTTGGCTTTCATGGCAGGACTAGAACTCACCATCTCCTGGTTTTTAGGCTGGTGCCTTAGATGCTACACCAAACTGGCTATAATGACTTTAAAACGCTTTTTATTTTAATTTTTGAATAAATTAGCCAAACTGGCAATAATCTTAT
This sequence comes from Thamnophis sirtalis, assembly GCF_051295495.1. NCBI lineage: Eukaryota > Metazoa > Chordata > Lepidosauria > Squamata > Natricidae > Thamnophis > Thamnophis sirtalis. The sequence goes on from NW_028261382.1 coordinate 25,827,989, forward strand.
GAAAACCAACCCAAGCAATTATCTCCAAATAAAAGTGCTGGATGTTTGCATTCTGTCCCTCAAATGCCCTAAAATAATTGAGATGCTGGGGGATGTGAGTGGAGACCCTCCAGGGCAGGATCTCGGCATTTGGGACTAGCCGTAATGCAGGTTTCCCTTCAGAGTTGCAAACAGGCCTCAATGGTTCCTTCCTTAGAAATCCCCCCCCACACACACACACACAAACACCTGCCAAATAAACTTGAAGACACACGCACACAAACACATCCCGCCCTGGTCAAATGACTCTGAATTAGGCAATGGGAACAGTTCTTCACACTCAAAGGAAGCCCCGGGCAAAGACTGTTATGAAGAGGACATAGTTTGAGCCACAGAAATGCTAAGCCCTTGCTCACATATGCACCCCATCTTTGATCTGAGCCACAGTTTCACTTCATGGATGCTTTGGCCACAATAGCACTTAGCAGTAGCGCTTAGACTTATATACTGCTTCACAGTGCTTTCCAGCTCTCTCTAAGCAGTTTAGAGTCAGCCTATTTCCCCCAACAACATGGCTCCTCATTTTACCCACATCGGAAGGACAGAAGCCTGAGTCAATGTTGAGCCAGTCAGGATCAAACTGCCAAATTACAGGCAGCCAGTAGACAGCAGAAGGAGCCTGCAGTACTGTACTCTGACCACTGCGCCATCAGGGCTTACCGTAGGTTCCCCACATCACTGAGCCATTTCATCCCAGCAACTCTGGTTTATAAACTGGCAAACACTAAGTATCTTGGTCACACCTGGGTGTGCAGGAGCTCCATTCCTGCAGCCCTCCTAACACCCCACCTGCAACTCCCAGAGCCACATCCTGCCTCTTCCGGCTGCAGCTGCTTAGAGGTGTAATTCAAGAGCACCTGGAAAGTCACACAGCCCCAAAGGAGAGCCAGCTGGGGTCTTTGGGGCTCATGGAAAAGGGAAGAGGGGCTCCTGAAGTGGAAGCTACAAAGGCTGAGAAGGGTCAGAAGCCCCCGCCTTGGCAGTGGCTGCTGCATGCCAAATTGCCTTGCATGGGGCTTCCCTGACCTCTTGCTGGGGCTCCCAGATCTCACCCCCCCCCCAATTATCTCTGGACTTTTTAGCTGCCTTGGGAGCAGGGGAGGTGCTGTGTGGGGAGCTACTACTGGGGCTACTCTCAGTCCAGATCCAGATCCATCTGAGTCGTCTGACGAAGGGGAAAACCATGGAGCATTTCACCAGCATCGGTTTTCAGCATGGGGAAAAAATGGGGATGGGGGATTGTCATTGTTTGCAGGAGTTCTGTCTGTCCTCAGGCTTAGTATCCTCGTGGAAAGGGATGGGGGGGGCTAGCTGGCATCTGGTCCAAGGAGAAAGGGAAGAGAAGTGCCTGGGTGGACAAAGGGGATGTTTTAAGATGGGGGGGTAAGCTTCCCTCCGCATCTTAAGTCAAGGATGCAAACTTTCCTTGTGGTCCCTTGCCACACAAAAGACATAGGCAGCATCTCGTTCAAACATGGGACTCACAGTATGTGGCCCTTCCAACAACTTTGCCCTCTTTGATCTGACCTAAGCATATATGCTACAATGTCCTACCTGTCAATGAATATTTCAGCTTCAGCCGCAACAACACATGAGCTCACAATAGATACAAACTTATGGCAAGCCGCTCCAAACTTAATTGCAGAAAATACGACTTGTCTTTTGACAAGAGCGGTCAATGCCTGGACTCTCTACCTGACTCTGTGGTTTCTTCCCCAAACTCCCCAAACTTTAACCTTAGACTGTCTACTGTCGACCTCACCCCAATCCTAAGAGGTCTTTAAGGGGCGTGCATAAGCGCACCAGCATCCATTCCGTCCCTGTCCTAATACTCCCTTGTATTCGTATTCATTTCATGTGCTCTTAATCATGTATATACTAGTATCTGTTATCTAATTCATATTTGCATAAATAGGTAGGTAGGGGGAGGGAGAGAGAGAGAGAGGGAGGGAGGGAGGGAGGGAGGGAGGGAGGGAGAGAGAATCTGGCTGTTCCTGGATCCACAGTAGCAGTACCTGATCCTGCCAGAGCTTTACCCACATGGGGGCTACAAGGGGTCCGTATTGAGCAAGAATAACAATAACAGAATAACGAGTTCCTTCCAACTCTGTTATATGTTATTTAACAGTGTTGGAAGGGACCTTGGAGGTCTTCTAGTCCAACCTACTGCTCAGGCAGAGAATCCTTAATCATTTCAGGCAAATGGTTATCCACTCTCTTCTTAAAAACTTCCAGTGTTGGGGCATTCACAACTTCTGGAGGCAAGTTGTTCCACTGATTAATTGTTCTCACTATCAGGAAATTTCTCCTCGGTTCTAGGTTGCTTCTCTCCTTGGTAGTTCTAGGTAGTTCTAGGTTGCTTCTCTCCTTGGTAGAGCCGAGGTGGCGCAGTGGTTAGGGTGCAGTACTGCAGGCCACTTCAGCTGACTGCTAGCTGCAGTTCGGCGGTTCAAATCTCACCGGCTCAAGGTTGACTCAGCCTTCCATCCTTCCGAGGTGGGTGAAATGAGGACCCAGACTGTGGGGGCGATATGCTGACTCTGTAAACCGCTTTGAGAGGGCTGAAAGCCCTATGAAGCAGTATATAAGTCTAATTGCTATTGCTATAAGTTTCCACCCGTTGCTTCTTCCCCTGCCTTCAGGTGCTTTGGAGAATAGCTTGACTCCCTCTTCTTTGTGGAAGCCCCTGAGATATTGGAACACTGTCACCCCTGGTTCTTCTTTTCATTAGACTTCTATATCGCTTCACAGTGCTGTACAGCTCTCTCTAAGCAATTGACAGATTCAGCATATCACCCCCAACAATCTGGGTCTTCATTTTACCGACCTCAGAAGGATGGAAGGCTGAGTCAACCTGGAGCCGGTGAGAATCGAACTCCTGGCAGTGAGCAGTGAGTTAGTCTGCAATCCTGCATTTTAACCACTGTGCAACTACAACTCTTCAACTAGACCTCCCCAATTCCTGCAACCATTCTTTGTTAGATTCTAGTCCCTACTCATCTTTGTTGCTCTTCTCTTTGTAGAGTCTCAACATCTTTTTGGCCCTAAAAGATTTTTGGGTCGTTTCATTGGAGAGTTTGAAAACTTGACCTGACAATGTAGCTGCGCCAGTGGTGGGATTCAAAATGTTTTACTACCGGTTCTGTGGGTGTGGCATGGATTGGTGGGCGTGGCAGGGGAAGGATACTGCAAAATCCCCATTCCCTCCCGATCAGCTGGGACTTGGGAGGCAGAGAATAGATGGGGACGGGGCCAGTCAGAGGTTCTCCTAACTACTCAAAATTTCCACTACCGGTTCTCCAGAATTGGTTACAGCCTGCTAAATACCACCTCTGCTGCTGCATGATTTTTGGGGATCCCCCCCCCCCAGGCAATTAGTCTCTGCAGCTCCTATCTTCCCAACCTGGGATGGTTCTTCAGTCACCTCCCTGTTGTGGAGTGTGTGTGTGTGTGTGTGCGTGTGTGCATGTGTGTGTGTCCATGTGTATGTGTAGTAGCATTCCTGGAAGTAAAAAGCGTACTGCAGGGTGGTATTTTGTTTGCAATGCCAGGTGTAAATTTATTTTTTAAATTAAATTAATGTGTGTGAGTTAAATTAATTAATGTATTAATTAACATCAGGTAAGACTGGTGGCCTAGCAGGCACTAAGGAAGGTACCAATTCTGTTGCAACCACAGCATCGCATGAATTAATTTCACCTTCAGGACAGGAAAAGTTGTGCACATATTGGAATGAAAAAATAGAATAGAACAGAACAGGAACAGGAATAGAATGCAAAATAGAATAGAACAGAACAGAGCAGAACAGAACAAGACAAGACAGGAATAGGAATAGGAATAGGAATAGGAATAGGAATAAGGAAAGAATAGAATAGGACAGGACAGGAATAGAATAGGAATAGGAATAGAATGGGATGGGATGGGATGGGATGGAATAAGAATAGGAATAGGAATAGGAATAGGAATAGGAATAGGAATAGGAATAGGAATAAGGAAAGAATAGAATAGAATAGAATAGAACAAGACAGGACAGGAATAGAATAGGAATAGGAATAGGAATAAGGAAAGAATAGAATAGGAATAGGAATAGGAATAGAATAGAATAGGAATAAGGAAAGAATAGAATAGAATAGGAATAGGAATAAGGAAAATAGAACAGAACAGAGCAGAACAGAACAAGACAGGAATAGGAATAAGAATAGAATAGAATAGGAATAGGAATAAGGAAAGAATAGAATAGAAATAGGAATAGGAATAAGGAAAGAATAGAATAGAAATAGGAATAGGAATAAGGAAAGAATAGAATAGGACAGGACAGGAATAGGAATAGGAATAAAGAAAGAATAGAACAGAGCAGAACAGAACAAGACAGGAATAGGAATAGGAATAAGAATAGGAATAGGAATAAATAGAATAGAATAGGAATAGGAATAGGAATAAGGAAAGAATAGAACAGAGCAGAACAGAACAGAACAAGACAGGACTAGGACTAGGACTAGGAATAGGAATAGGATAGGAATAAGGAAAGAACAGAACAGAATTCTTTATTGGCCAAGTGTGATTGGACACACAAAGAATTTGTCTTGGTGCATATGCTCTCAATGTACATAAAGAAAAATAAAATACATTCATCAAGAACCCACTTCCTACCACATCTGGCTCTTTCAGGACCTGAGAATCCACACCTCCTCTGAATACAAGAGAAGAGATTTTTCCATATGTTTTTCAGGGGGAAAAGCCTAAGCTAGAAGAAGGACAAATGTTTTGACTTCCTTGCTTCTGTCTGTCCAGTGTAGTTGCCTCCTCCTGAGGCCGACCCAATCCCAGGGCTTCTCTGCCTTGGGAAACCAGGAGACATCCAGTGCTCCATTTCTACCAGAAGAAAAAAATAACCCCGGAAGCTCAGAATTATGGGAGAAAAACTCGACCTTAATATGAAGGAGAGGAAATCTCAATCCTTCCACCTGAGGAAAGATTGAGGAAAAACGGGGCACTGAGGAGAGCAGTTCAGCCGTGTCAGGAATGACCTTGAGTGGAGTTTCTCAGCTTTGACCTTTAAGTGGGTGAACTTCAACTCCCAGAATTCCCCAGCCGGAATTGTGACCCTCTCATCTTTGAATCGATCAGAAAGGTCAACAGTTCAGCTGTTGAATCCCTAGTGTCGCGTAATGGAGTGAGCTCCCGTGACTTGTCCCAGCTTCTGCCACCCTAGCAGTTCAAAAGCACGTAAAAAATGCAAGTAGAAAAATAGGGATCACTTTTGGGGGAAGGTAACAGCGCTCTGTGCGCCTATGGCATTTAGTGATTCCGGCCACAGGACGATGGAGATGTCTTCGGACAGCACTGGCTCTTCAGCTTTGAAACGGAGTTGAGCACTGCCCCCTTGAGTCAGGAACAACTAGCACAAATGTGCGGGGGAACCTTTACCTTTACCATCTTTGAATTCCTGGTTTTCAGAAACACTGATCTATAATCTTGTCACAGGTGCCCACTGACCCCTGATGTATTTTTTTGACCACTGAAATCCACCCTCTTGCCAATACTACATACATTGATAGCCAAACTGTTGGATGAGGGAGTAGATATCACCCCCACCCCTGGCAAAGAAAGGTGACATCAGCTTGTTAATTCTCAGAGAAGCATAATCTCCCTTTTAGTTAAAATATCCATGTGGAAATAGCTATTTTGAAGAGCCCTGGTTTTGTAGTGGTCAGAATGCAATATTTCAAGCTAATTCTGCCCACAGCCAGGAGTTCGATCCTGATTGACTTAAGGTTGACTCAGCATTCTATCCTTCCGAGTTGGGTAAAATGAGGAGCCAGATTGTTGGGGGCAAGAGGCTGACTCTGTAAACTGCTTAGAGAGGGCTGGAAAGCACTGTGAAGTGGGATATGTCTAAGTGATATTGCTGTTGCTTGCTTGCTTCCCTTCTTCTTTCTCTCCCTCTCCTTCCTTCCTTCCTTCCTTCCTTCCTTCCTTCCTTCCTTCCTTCCTTCCTTCCTTCCTTCCTTCCTTGCCATAGTGGCGCAGCGGTTAAAATGCAGTATTGCAGACTAATTCTGCCCACTGCCAGCAGTTCGATCCTCACTGGCTCAAGGTTGACTCAGCCTTCCATTGTTCCTTCTGAGGTCGGGAAAATGAGAATCCAGATTGTTGAGGGTGCATTATGCTGACTTTGTAAACTGCTTAGAGAAAACTGAAAAGCACTGTAAATCTAAGTGCTATTGCTATTTTGGGGACAGTTTGTGCCCAGACAAAAAAGGAAAGAAAAAGACCAAGGGATGCCACCTGACCAAAGAATGGCGAGGAGAATCATGGTGGGGAAGACAGAGGGGGTGGGGAAGAGTCAGAGATGCCCTAAACCTGCCCTTGGAGCCTGAATCGTTGCCGCCTCATAGGGAAGGCTCCCTTCTGTCCCCCAAAGGAGTTGAAAGCTCAGTTCCAATTTATCTCCCAGATCAATTCCCTGGTGGGGAACTGGAAAAACAGAACAAGGAACAGGCTGCCTTTGCCACTGAGAAATGGGGACAGGCTGTCTGCTGGCTCCGTGTTTGCAAATTAGACTAAAGCAGGCATATTCTAATGGCATTTCAAATGCCTAGCAGAGAGCCACCTGTTCTCATTTAAAATAAATTGTCATTTCCCGAAAAAGAGGGAAGGAGGGAGACTTTTCCACCCACTCTGCTTTCTTGTGAGGCCATCCGTGCACAGCCCACACGGATGCAACTGCCTGTAGATGGAACCATCACCGATTCAGGCCCAGAAAATGTTGTCCACAAAAAGCCAGGACATATACAAAATGGGAAGGCAGCTCTGAGGTGTGTATATGTCTGTAGGGTGTGTGTGTGAAGTTTTCCAAGAGGCACCAGGAGGCATTTCCATATGAGCCCTGGTGGTGCAATGATTAGAGTGTGGTACTGCAGGCTCCTTCTGCTGACTACCGGCTGCCTGCAATTTGGGCCCAAATATGCTGACCCTGTAAACTGCTTAGAGAGGGCTGACAGGCACTATGAAGTGGTATATAAGTCTAAGTGCTAAGAGGGAAGGAAGGAAAGAAGGAAGGAATGGCCGTGGTAGCGCAGTGGTTAGAGTGCAGTACTGCAGGCTCCTTCTGCTGACTGCTGGCTGCCTGCAATTTGGCAGTTCAGTTCTCACCAGGCTCCAGGTTGACTCGGCCTTCCATCCCTCCAAGGTGGGTAAAATGAGGACCCAAATTGTTGGGGGCAAGAGGCTGACTCTGTAAACTGCTTAGAAAGGCTGTAAAGGACTGTAAAGCGGCATATAAGTGCCATTGTTATTGCTATACAGCTGCCTCTGTTCACACTGACTGCCAGATGAGCCCCTCCCTCACAAGCTTCCTTTCAGCCCTGCTCCAGCATGGGGCAGCAGGTGTGTGACTAGGAGAGGGGCTCAGTAGGGATTAGGACGAGGGTTCAAGTCCTCCCTCCCTGGGGCTTCAGGCCTGCCACAGTCTCTCTGCCTAACCCACCTCACAGGACGGTTGTGGCAGGAGTCAAAATAGATGGCAGCAGATTGCACACCTGGAGCTCCTGAAGGAAAAGCAGGCTATAAATCAACAGCTGAGCTAAAAAGGAAAATAGCTCGATTATTTCCTCATTCAATCAATAAAGAAGATCCTAATAGGTGATCTAATTGATGAGATGGCTGTCCCATTTGGGGGGGGGGGGTATTTTAACTTGTGTTCGGTGGCTGAAAAGGTATAGTCACTTCTGGCCTATTTGACTTCTGTGACTTGAAAATCCCTAGTTTTCTTAGCAGTCACCCTAAGTGTCCTGTAAATCCAGGAGCAGGTTTTGAGTAAAAATGATTACTCCAGTATAAGATGGGGGATATCTTTCTACCTCTCAGGTCCTCACAATTTCAATCCATAAATGAATGAGAGAGAAGCCACTTATGCAATGTCACACAATGAGTTAGACAAATGCAATGGGTAGTTTGTGTTTCTTCTGTTGTGGAAACTCAGACCCGATTGGAGCAGTTTGTGTGAATCCAAACATTACCTTAAGCCAGAGGACTGCTGGATATGGTGGGCTACCTACACATACCAATAATCCCAAAGGTGCTTTTTTTCAGGAGGCAACTTTCTTGGTTTTTCTTTTGAAGATGTTTCACTTCTCATCCTAGAAGCTTCTTCAGCTCTGACTGGATGGTGGGGAATGGAAGGATTTATGTTCCTTGCAGACAGCTGGTCCTTGGCATCCTTTTAAAGGGTCCTTGAAGCACTTGAAGGTTTATCTATGTAGCGCTGAAGAAGCTTCTTGGATGAGAAGGTTCAAAAGAAAAAATAAGAAAGTCCAGTTGCCTCCTGAAAAAACGCCTTTGGGGCAACCATGACCTGGATGACGGAGAATCTCTACAGACTTTTAGCTACGCAATTTGGGATGGTGACGGAGTAGGAATGGATTTCCAGAGGAAAACTTCTAAATGGATGCAAAGGACCAGCTGTCTGCAAGGAATATAAATCCTTCCATTCCCCACTATCCTGTCAGAGCTGAAGAAGCTTCTTGGATGGAGAAGCGAAACGTCTTCAAAAAGAAAAAACAGAAAGTCCAGTTGCCTCTTGAAAAAAAGCACCCTTGGGACAAGTCTCATCTGGATGACGGAAAATCTCTACAGACTTCAGCTACACAATTTGGGATGAAGACCCTTGGAATGGGGTGGGAGGAGGAATGGATTTTCAGAGGAAAAATTGCAGACCACAGGAACTATTGGCACCACTCAGGTGACCTTGAGGACAGAGATAAACCTCCAGGTGGCCTCAACGTCCCTCTAAAAGGACCAGCTGTCTGCAAGGAGTCTAAATCCTTCCATTCCTCCCATTATCCTGATAACGTTTCACTATCCCAGATAGTGAAACCTAGGTCTACATGTGGTGTGAACCCAGCCAAGAGACGCTTCATGAAACAGAACGGAAAGGAGAAGATCCCGGGCAAGCAGAGGGATCTTTCTCAGGAGAAGAGGCTGAACGGTTTGCAGTCAAGGAGATCTCCCCCAACCAAGTGGACATGGTCCAAAGAGAGAAGCACATTGGTAACCCAGCTGTACCACACCTTCAACCTGGTCATTGAACTGATTCCTTTTTTGGGTCAAAGTGCTGAATCATGATCTAACCCGGGAGGTCTGGATTGGCACAAGGCTGCAAAAAAACGATCACCAGTCAAACTGCTTTCCCCTTGAGTGAAGACAGCTGCCTCCTCCCTGGCCAGATTCAGTGAATGGGAGACTGAGAGCGCTTCAGAAACGAAGAGGCGACTTCTCTACACAGAGGCCCTCTGGCTGCTTCTGGAGAGCACCTGCAGTGGCCTCCCTGTCCTTTTCCTGAATGTGGAAGGCTCGTCACTGCCTCCCCCACAAAAGGAGCCATCGTGGGGAATTGGGAGGATGCCCACAAAGGGCTCATAGCCAGAGAAGCTGGGAATCGCTGCTCTGCTGCTTCCAGAGGAGTCAAATAGGATTCCATGCCCCAAAGAGTTCCAGGACTTCATTCTCCTTCCTTTGTTGGAATTGCCGCAGAGACCATGTTCTCACATCACGGCGGCTCAGGACACAATCCATAACACCATCTCTGCTCAAAGTGCAAGGAACTCATTACTTCCTGCGACAGCCTGTTTCCTGGCCAAGGACTTCCTGAGGTCCAGCTAAGCCTCCTGCCTGCCCAGTCACCTTGTCCCAGGGTGGGGGGACTTGTTTTTCATCCCCTTCCCTAGTTGTATTAATAGAGGGATACAATCACGATCAAGGGAGGTACTAATACCACTCTATAAAGCCTTAATAAGGCCACACTTAGAGTCCTGCATCCAGTTTTGGTCACCAGACTATAATAAAAGACTGAGACTCTGAAAGAGTGCAGAGAAGAGCAACCAGGATGATGAGGGACTGGAGGCTAAAACACACAACGAACGGTTGCAGGAACTAGACATGGCTAGTCTAGGGAAGAGGAGGACCAGGGGAGACAGGAGAGCATCTTCCAATATTTGAGGGGCTGCCACAGAGAAGAGGGGATTAAGCTATTTCCCAAAGCACCCGAAGGCCAGACAAGGAACAATGGATGGAAACTGATCAAGGAGAGATTCAACCTGGAAATAAGGAGAAATCTCCTAACAGTGAGAGTAATCAACCAATGAAACAGAAGTTGCCTTCGGATGTTGTGGGAGCTTCATCACTTGAGACCTTCAAGAAGAGACTGGACTGACATCTGTCACAAATGGCGTAGGGTCTCCTGCTTGAGTGGGGCATTGGACTAGATGACCTACAAGGTCCCTTCCAACTCTGTTAATCTATTAATATGATGTGATTTTGCTCTCCTCCCAGCTGTGGGCCTGCAGTAGCCGTGTTGGCTGGGAGATGGCACCAAAGCCCACCAATGCTTCCTGAAGCACCAAGTCAGCCCTGCCTAACAGCAGCTGGCATGCAAGGATGATTCTTAAGCTGCCTTTACCAAAGATGCCTATCTCGGTTACGGAATGAAACAGGGTCTGCAAAATACCTTGAACCAAAGGGGTTGCCCAGAATCGCCAAGTCACGGAAAGCATCATCATCATCATCATCATCATCATCATCATCATCATCATCATCATCAAGAACCATCAAAGTTAAAAGCAAACATGTGTGAATTCAGTCACTGGTCCTTTAACATGAAACACAAGGGTGAACATCTCCCAAGCTCATCTGAACTGGTTCCTTAAGGATGGGAGGAAACATGTCTATGACCAATCCTCTATGGCGGTCAGTTCTTTTGGGAAATCTGAAGGGAACCTCTTGTCTTTGACAACTGCTGTGCTTGGAGTAACTCGGGAGTCCTTTAGATGTTCAGATTTTGTTGTCATCCTTCCCCAAGTATTGTGGGTGGAATGTGGTTCTTTGGTTCCTGGAATAACAGGACGAGGACTTGAAGGTGCTTTTTCAGGAGGAAACTGGACCTCCTGGTTTTTCTTTGGAGACGTTTCACTTCTCATTCAAGAAGATTCTTCAGCTCTGACTGGATGATGGGGAAGGATCCGGTCAGGGCTGAAGGAGCTTCTTGGATGAGAAGCGAAATGTCTTCAAAGAAAAACAAGGAAGTCCAGTTGCCTCCTGAAAAGGCCCCTGGGGGTCAACAGTGGATGATGGAGAATCTCCCTAGGCAAACGGTGATGGCTTGAAAGGCACACGAATGGGGGCTTGTCAAGGGCCTCAGACTGAGCTCAGCAGAAGAAAAGGCTGTGATGGTTTTGGGGGAGTCAGAGGAGGAACATCAGTTATGAATAACAAGGGCTGAATCTTCTCCTCAGGGAAAAACAGCGAGGCTCCTTCACTGGAGGCCTCCAACCGGGGCCAGCAGGGAAACCTGGCCTGGCGCTGGACATGTTCCCCGCCAGAAGACCTCCTCCCCCAGGCCCCGCTTGCGAGGAAGGCGGAGGGGGAAGAGAGGCTGCCTGAGGAGCCCCGGGCAGAAAGGCGCTGAGAGCAGAGCCCGCACCGGGCGCTTCGGCTTCTGGCGGTGCTCTTGGCGGCCGGTTGGGCGCAGGAGAAGTCGGAGGGCGCTGCGTGTGTGTGTGTGTGTGAGAGAGAGAGGGGGGGGAGGGGCAACCGACGGGGGTCCCGACTGCAACGGAGGCCGAGGCTGGCTCCGGCCCCTCTCCGCCTCGCCCGCCAGAGGGCAGCAAGGAAGCGCGCGAGGCGGCGGGGGCTCCGGCTGGCCTGACATCAGCAGCGGCGCAGCTGGCTGGCCGCCCCGGCTGGGCTCCGCCTCTCAGTCCCGCGCGCGCTGCCGGCGGGTCGGCGGGGATTCGGGGCGGAGCGGGCGCGCGGAGCCGCCGGCTGCCAGATCGCCCATTCCGCTCGGCGTAGCGCTCCCGGCCTCGGCAGCTCCGGGGCGGCGGCGGGGAGGCGCTCAGGCGGCGGCCCCGGAGAGGCGAGCGGACGGCCATGGGCCAGCAGCGGCGGGGCGGCGCTCCGGGCGACCGGCGGGGCGCAGCGTCCGGCCCCACGGGGCGCAGGCAGCCCGGCTGGGAATGAAGGCGGCGGCGGGCGGAGCGCCCCAGCGGCGGCGGCGGCGAGGAAGGGGCGGGCGCGCCCTGCCGGGACCATGTCGGTGCCGCTGCTGAAGATCGGCGTGGTGCTGAGCACGATGGCCATGATCACCAACTGGATGTCGCAGACGCTGCCCTCGCTCGTCGGGCTCAACACCACCAAGCTCAGCGCCGCCTCGGGGGGCACCTTGGACCGCAGCACCGGCGTGAGTCACGCGCCGCGCCGGGAAGGAAGGGGGAGCCGCCGCCGGCCCTCCGCAGCCATCCGTCAAGGGCCGCCGGGTGCAACCGCAGACCCCCGCGCGGGGCGGGCGGGCGAGGTCCGCGGAGACGCCAGCGGGGAAGGGGCGCCCGAGAGGGGGACGCGGCGCCTCGGGGGGGTCTTGCGGGCGGGCGGGGGAAAGGGGGGCCGGGCCGCCTCCCGTTCGCGGTCGCAAAGTTTGAGCGCGGGTCGCGTCCTCCGGTCCCCAGACTGTCGGACCCCGACGGGAGTCCCTCCCGACGGAGCGGTGAATCCCCTGGAAGCGGGGAAAGGGGTCGTGGGGAAAGCTCTGCAGGGGCTGATGGGGGGAAGTGGGGGGCGCACCCCCCAAAAGGACAAGGAGGAGGAAGAGACGCCTCCGTGGCAGTTTCAGCCTCCAAGAAGAGCCCCCCCCCGCGGGAATGAAGGCCGAAGTGAACCTAAGTGGGGGGAGGGATACGACGAATGGGGGCTGAGGGGGGGATGGGCATGCGGGGGTGGGGGGCGCAGATCAGATTCCGGGATGCGGGTGTGTGTATCTGCCCATCCTGAGGACGGCTGGGAAGGATGGCTGTGAAACGAGGAGAGACCAAAGCTCCCGTGTCAAAGACTTTAGTGAGCATTAGAAAAAGGGAGGGGGGAGGACAAAAAAACTAAGGGACTTTTCACAGATATCAAATAAATCTAGAGGGGGGGGGGCACGGCCCCCTTCTGTTCTTCCTGGTTTCTGCCAAGGTCCAGTCCTCCCCACCCAGGGAAAGGCTGGTGTTTTCTATCACTTGCTTTAAGTGGATCTTATGCATGGAATTCCTCCAAGGGCTTTAGTGGAGGATTTCAGAGGAAAAGAGGGCGGTTGGGAGTGGGGGGAGTCTTTTCAGCTACAAGTGATGTGGTTTAGATTCCGATCCGCTTCCCTCCTTATAGATCTCTACTGGTTGATTTACAAAATAATGTCTTTTAATAGTGGACATTTAGGTCTTATTTTGCCCCCCCCCCCCCAAGGAAGAGACAAAAGTGAGTTTGACCAGATAAACTGTTTGGTGTCTTTAGGCAAAGGGGGGAAGAGAGAGAGAGGTTTTGGGTGCACATAAAAATATGGGGGGGCGGTGTCAAAAGGAGGCCCCCTGCTGAGCTCTGAGGGCAGAAGTAGGCTTCTGTGATCTGTTCCTAAGCCTTTGGCCTCCTGTGGCTGGAGCTGAGGGCAGCTGTCCAACAGCAGAGCAGGATGGACTTTGCATGTGGCTGAAGCATTACCCCCATCCCTTCCTCTTACCTTTGCAAAGGACCCTCCGTGCGCCATTGAGACAGAGGGCCAGGGCTATTTGGATTTTTCACTCTTGAGGCCACAGTCCGGTAGAGATTGAGGGGCATGAAAGTAAGCAGCCACCGATTGCTTTCGGGGTCCTGAGCAGAGACAGGGCTGGAGCTGGGCACTCTTTGGTGGCGAAAGCTGGGGAGCCATTTGTGTGTGAGACTCCTGGCAATTGACAGGACCAACCCCTGCCATTTTCTTGGAAAGGTTTCCTGGAAGCGGTTTACTGTTGCCCGCTTCCTAGGGCTGAGACACTGACTGGCCCAGGGCCACCCAGCTGGCTTTGTGCCTAAGGTGGGACAAGAACTCACCAGCTCCTGGTTTCTTCCCTGGGGCCTTCACCATGACACCAAACCGGCTCTCAAGGAATCAGTGGGCAATCTGCGTCTTCTCTTGAACACGGTTGATGATCTAAAGTGGATTGGGTGTCTGTGTGTGGTGTGAATCCCTTGGAAAGCCTGCCAGTTCCTCTGTGGAATGCCGCTCCAGGGGGACACCCCACCCCATGGGCAGCAGGGACACGGGTGGGGTTGACAAGGCGAACCCCCAACAGCAAGCCAAGAGCTGGCAGGTGGCTTTTCCCTGCCCCAAAGACCTTTGCAAAAGCCAACGGCTATAGGAAGGGAAGCCCTTTCTTCGGCTGAACAACTGTGAGATGGCCTGAGCAGGCTAACACCCTTTTGTGGCTCCATCCCAAATGAAGAAGAGATCTGCATTTTTCAGAAGGTTGCCCCACTCCCCTCCTGCAGTGTTGATTGCAGCTTTACGTAAAAAACTCGGGGTCTGTGTGCGTGTGTGTGTGTGTGTGTGTGTGTGTGTGTGCGTGCGTGCATGTGAAAGTTCCGATGTACTCCGGGATCACTGTGGAGTAAAGAGCTCTCCATCAAGGGGACGCTTCACTCTGCTCATCACTTTGCCCAAAGACAACCTTTGCCCCAGCTGTTCCTGAGTGGCCCCTCCCGGCAATGAGATCTGCGGGCGGGAGGGGCGGAGAAGCTGTGGGAAGCTGCTGCTTGCCTGCCTGTGCATTGGACATTTGGAGGCACAGATGGAGGGCTGCAGCCCCCACATAAACACCATGTGGGTGTTTTTCATAATTGGCTGAGTGTTTGAAAGGGAAGAGCATGCTCATATCATGTGCCTCTGACAGTAGCGTCTGTCCCTAAAATCTCCCCTTGTCTCTCGCGCCTGCCATCAGTTTGGGAGTTTCATAGAAGCATAGCATGGAAGGGCATCCTCTCTGCCACTCAGGCATTCCTGAGAGAGGGTGCCCCTCCAGCCGAAAGAGCCCCCACCTCTCTAATCCTGATCCTACACTTTGCCTTTGTCTTCCTGGCCACCTGCCATTAGTGAAATGCTTCCTCAAGCCGTTTTCTGCCCAACATTATCCAACTTATCAAGATCCTTCTGAAATCAATGCTCTCAGGTAGCTGTTATCCCTCCAATGGTTGCGTCATTGCTGAAATTGGATATCCTGTTTCCTAACCATTTTCCCAAGTCATGTATTGTATATATGTAATTGCAGGGCCCCCTCCGCCCTCCCCTCTCCCTGGATGGCTTTGACCCTCGCTGGGTATAACTGTCCCACCAGCTCCACCCCTCTCGTGATTGCAGCCCCCTGGCCCACCTCTCACCCGCTTCTTTGGATCTCCTGGCCACTTGGGCGAGGCTTTGCCAAACACCAGATCTCCAGCATCTGCCACATTCTGCTTGGTCAGCTGAGGTCAGCCTTTGAAAAAAAAAGAGATCCAGTTCAGCTTGGAATATTTTATTCCCAAGTAATCCATGTTGCATCTTACCAAGCAGCACATTCTTTTCCAAGTGCTCAGGGGGGAAGAAATCCTATTTAATAACCTTTTCCAAAATTTTGCCTGATGTTGGTTGCATCAGGAATAATGGAATTATGGATGGAAACTGAACAAGGAGAGATTCAACCTGGAAATAAGGAGGAATTTCCTGACAGGGAGAACAATCAACCCATGGAACAGAAGTTGCCTTCAGAAGTTGTGGGAGCTTCACTACTGGAGGCTTCCAAGAAGAGACTGGACTGCCCTCTGTCAGAAATGGGGGAGGGTCTGCTTGGGCAGGGGGTTGGACTAAATGACCTCCAAGGTCCCTTCCAACTCTGTTAATCAGTATCTGCATGCTGAGTGATTTGTGGTTGCCCAGGTCCTCTTTACCCCCATTTTGAAGAGGGGACCAAAACTGACCATCCTCCTATCTCTGGCACTATTCTAATCCTCCAAGATGACGTCCTGCTGGCAACCCTTTCAAGAGCCATTGGTCTCATCCTGAAGACTTCGACTTGCTTTGGCCCAGCCAGCCCCCCCCCCCCAACCACCCCATTGCTTCTCTCCACTTGTGCCCCTCTCTTCAGTTCTTCCTTCTGGACAAGGGTCCCCTCCGGAGAAGAGATGGGTGAGCCCTGGCACCACTGCTCCATCCCCTTCCTCCTCTGTACCCATGACCCCCCTGGCTTGATCTGTTCAGGTCTGCCCAGCAGAAGGAGGAAGACGTTACCTGAGCTGAAGCAAACCAAGACAACAGCCACAGTATTGAAAGCCTTTTGCCAGACTGGGGCGTTTGCTTTGCATTTTGGAAACTGAGGCAGTTCAGAACAGGCAAAGCCCCTCACGGAGTTAGCCAGCTTTATCCTCACCAGCGATTTTGTGGGGCAGGTGGCCGGGTGAACATGGGAAGCAAATAGGCATCCTGGCCTGGTCAAAAGCGGCCGAAAGAAGAGGAGGCGGAATTTACGGCCTTCTGGTGGGGAGCCAGGCAGCCAATTAAGCAAACTCCACCAATTGGGTTGATTTATTGCCATCCTGTTTGTGCCACTGAGCAGGACATTGCCAGCAGCTGGGAGGATGGTGATTTTGGGCAGCAGATTCTGAGCAAGGGAGAGAGCTCTGGGATTCCTCTTGCAGAAACGTCTTTCTGACCGAACATTTGGCTGGGATTGACACACGGATTGGACCCCGTTGGGATCTTGGACAATCTCCTCTGATGAGTTACTTCCATGGATTTTCACCCCCTCCAATGGAAGAACCCCAGGCGATGCTTCCCTGTGTCCCAAATCGGATGCAACTGAAGCAGCGTGAATTCACGGGCATCCCCAAGATGGCTTCCCCTGGGACTGGTTCTCCTGTTGATGACGTTTTGCCTGAGGAAGACCCCCGTGGGGATGGTGGGAGCCCCTCCCTTTGTCTCTGTGTCTCTGGAGGGCTTTGGAAGACACTGCCTGGCCTGGGCTGATGCCGCCCAAGAGCCGTGATTGGAAACTTCACCTCTGAAACATCTCAGCCAAAGGAAATGTTTTCCTTCGTGCTTATTGCCCTCCTCTTCCTCCTCTTCCTGGCAACAGACTAGCTATAAAGATGCTTTTAACGCAGTTAATTATTTATGTGGCTAGCAAAAATAGACCCTGCAGCCATTCTTTGGAACACAAAGTGCTTGGAAAAACCCGAGCAGCCTCCGAGCTGTTTTAAACAGCCATGTTAGAGAGTCCTGCAGTGATTTGTCAGATGGGGGGGGGGTTGGCATTGCCTGCTTCTCTGAAGGGGGTCTTGAAGGGAGAGGAGATGGGCATCCCTACATCCCAGCTCCATGGCTGCGTAGAGTCACAGTTGGGTTCAGGTTCAGGTTCAGGTTCGCCCCTGTCGGATTCTGCTCGCCAGCAATGTCTGCTTGTGGGGGCGGAGCAGCATTGAGCCACCTTTCTTGCTGCAGTTGTGGGAAGTCAGCTTGTTCTCAGACAAGCCAGGATGATTCCAGGCAGGGGTGGCCATGGGCTTTCGGTCCTTGCAAAGAGAGAGTTTATGTCCTAGAGGGAATCCCTCGGGGGATTTTAGGGGACCAGGTGAGAAATAACCCCTGCTTCCCTCTCCAGTGTAAGCGGTATGATGTGGGTGAAGCCTTCCAAGGGGGGCACAGATGCCCCCAGCCTTGTCGGAGCCCCTTTGCTTTCAGAGTTGAAACTCCTTGCTAGCCACTCCGTGTCTTTGTCACTCCACTCCACTTCCCACTCACCTGCTCCATGTCTTTGTCACCTGGGGCTGCAAAGTCAAATCGATGTCAGGAGAAGCTGAGCAGACACCACCACCCCCGAGCAGTGGGTAAACGCCGTTTGCAACTGGCAGTTCTGGGAGATGCACAGATGGTGGCCACAGCGCTTGGCTGCCCCTGGAGCCCTTGGCGAAGTGACTTCCCAAGTTTGATGGCGTGGGAAAGGAGGCCAGGCCAGGCTCCCCATTAGGGGATGGGCTCTTCTCTTCCGAGGGAACTGCTGGTGGTCAGGGGTCCCCAGCCGCTCCTTCCCTTCCCCTGCCCTGAGCCCGAGCAAGCCCTGCGGAGGGAGCTCAGCTCAGAAGGACAGTCTGGTAGGGGGTGGGATCACATCTGGGAAACGGCCTACTTGAGCTCTGAACTGGTGGCTCAATGGAGTGAGAATCTGAATGGTAAATTGGGACAGTCTTGCTAGAACCTTGATTTCGGTGCAGATTCAACTCAGGGGCCCCATTCACAGCATGCTGCAATGGCCTGCCTTGCAAGGTGGGTTTTGTCTGAGATGAATGCAAATGAGATGATTACTGATTATTGATTATGTGAAGTGTTTTCTTAAAACTGCTGGTGGTTTGCTTCAGAAGGCCATCTTCCTTCTGCTCCCTTCTGCCTTCCTTGCTCCCCCTCCGCTTGCTAAGCTTTTCTTCGGTTCTTTGAGACCTGCCTTACGCGCCCTCTCTCCTGTGCCCAACCAGGTGTTGCCTACCAACCCTGAGGAAAGCTGGCAGGTGTACAGTTCTGCTCAGGACAGTGAAGGACGATGCATCTGCACAGTGGTAGCACCTCAACAGACGATGTGCTCACGGGATGCCAGGACAAAGCAGCTGCGGCAACTCCTGGAAAAGGTAACTTGGTATGGTGGCTCTGGAATGCATAACCCCCCCTCTCTGTCTCTATATATATCTATCCATCCTCTGTGTGTGTGTGTGTGTGTGTGTGTCTGTCTCTCTCTAATCTCTATCTATATCTATCTATCTATCTATCTATCTATCTATCTATCTATCTATCTATCTTTTTATCTACCGCATTTTTCAGAGTATAAGACGCACCAAGGTTTTGAAGAGGCAAATTAAAAAAAAGTAGGTAGGTAGACAGAGGGAGGGAGGGAGGGAGGGAGAGAGAGAGAGAGAGAGAGAGAGAGAGAGAGAGAGAGAGAGAGAGAGAGAGAGAAATACAGTAGATAGTTAGGGAGAGAGAGAGTTGGTAGGTAGGTAGATGTTTCCAGGTGTATTTATCCTTGTGCTGGAGAAGGAAATCGCTGACAATCTGCAGCACCTAAGACTTTGTTTCTGCTGGCATAGCACTTGATCAATGTAATTCTCATCAATCAGTCAAAGAGCTTTCCAAAAGGGGGAAAAAAGTTTTTGCACTCTGCAAACCTCCCAAAAACGGTCCT
Source organism: Thamnophis sirtalis (assembly GCF_051295495.1). NCBI lineage: Eukaryota > Metazoa > Chordata > Lepidosauria > Squamata > Natricidae > Thamnophis > Thamnophis sirtalis. The sequence goes on from NW_028261382.1 coordinate 25,847,071, forward strand.
TTAAAAAAAAAAAAAAAAAGGGGGGGCATGAATGGCCTTGGGGGGGCTTGCAGAGTGCTCCGCGGGGAGGGGGATGAGCAAGAAATGGCCCATTTTTTGTCAAAAAAATGCATGCATAGCCTTATAGAGTGCTGCTGGGGGGGACGACAAAAAACAAAAAGTTGCTTATAGAGTGCTGCTGTGGGGGGGGGGGGGAACAGCCAGTTTTTTGCTCATTTCTGCCCTTCCCAGCCCCCAGGAACTCTCTGAAAGCCTCCATAAGGGTATGCACGGCCATTTTGGTGAAAGGGCGAGGTTTCGGGAGGCAAAAAATGCTGTATAAGACGCACCCAGATTTTCAGCCTCTTTTTTGAGGGAAAAAGGTGTGTCTTATACTCCAAAAAATACTCTCTCTCTCCATCCATCTCTCTCTCTCTCTCTAATATCTATCTATCTATCTATCTATCTATCTATCTATCTATCTATCTATCTATCTATCTATCTATCTATCTATCTATCTATCTACTCCATCCACCTTCCTACTTATCATCACCTACCTTTCTATCATTTATCAATCTCTCTCTCTCTCCCCGTCCATCTCTCTCTCTCTAATCTCTCTCTCTAATATCTATCTATCTATCTATCTATCTATCTATCTATCTATCTATCTATCTATCTATCCTCTCTCTCTAATCTCTATCTATCTATCTATCTATCTATCTATCTATCTATCTATCTATCTATCTATCTATCTATCTCCATCCACCTTCCTACTTACTCACCATCTACCTATCATTTATCAGTATCTCTCTATCTATCTATCTATCTATCTATCTATCTATCTATCTATCTATCTATCTATCTATCATCTATCTATCCACCTGCCTATCTACCTATCCATCCATCTATTTATCTATCTATTTCTATCCATATACCTTCCTACTTACTATCTATCTATCTATCTATCTATCTATCTATCTATCTATCTATCTATCTATCTATCTATCTATCTATCTATCTACCTACCTACCTACCTACCTACCTACCTACCTACCTATCTACCTATCTACCTATCTACCTATCTATCATCTGTCTACCTACCTACCTACCTATTACCTATCTATCTACCTACCTACCTATGCCTTCAATTTATGGAAATGGAGGGACCAAATTGCAATTGCAAAGCTGAGTTGCAAAATGAATATGAATTAAGTGAAAGGGGGGAAGCGGGGGGGGACTTTAAACCGTCAAAACAGAATTCCAGTTGGGGGAGTGGAATGGCTAGAATTTTTAATGTATTTCATGACTCTGATGATCAATAATTACTTCAGTTGATTTACTGGTGGAGTAAATTTAAGGTGTCAAACGTTTAAATCAACGTTTTCATTGCTACTGAATATAGATTTATTCGCTAGGCTGCAGAATTTGGGGGTGGGTGGAGGCAAAAGAGAGGGTACCTTTTATGGGCATTCTCTGGTTTATAACAGAGTATTATTCGAAGTGTTATGTCTCCTTTCACCACTTACATTTTAGTTACAACATTTTAGGAAAATAATATGTTGACTTTTTTCTTTTCATATTTGGAATTTGACTCTTTTAGAGGGGAAAAAAGGGTGCCTCTTGTTTGGCTTGGTACCTGCCTGCTACCTATGCTATTGTGTGCCACACAGAGACAACTGTTGTGTTTCCAAATTAGCATGTAGTGTGCAAACTTCTGAAAATTTCTGAATAGTCAGTCAATAATAACAGTTTACCTTTTTTTCTTTATACGTGACGGACTACAAAAGGGGTAGATTGGTGGGTTTCAATTAATCTGCATCCCTTGTTATGGTGATGAGAACCACAGAAAATATATTTGATGTTCAAGCGACTTGAATCTATACCGGCTAATTAAAACTGAAAAGATCAAAGCCAGTCTATTGTCCTAAATAAATCTTCTAGGAGAGAAAGTATTACACCTCCAATTGGCCCAAACCACTCGGCTCTTCATTAATTTAATGCTTGAACTTGTTCAAAGCGCACAGCTTCCAAAAAAGCCATGTGAGCAGCAGCATTAAAATGCAGGGCTGTGCTCTTTGTTTTCTCAACTGACTTGAAAAGGTTGGGTTTGATATCATCAAACCGTAGCAGAAAAAGGATGATTTGTGGATTCCCGAATATTTATATATATATCGCTCTCTCCATGTGATCTGTTTTTAATAGCCTCCGGTCCGCAGAGATCAGAAGGATAATATTCGAGATCAAGGAATTCAATGTTTAATTGCTTCCATTGCACAGATTTTGTTATGAAATATCATCTCTCCACCTCCGTTTCCCAAATTAATTAGATTCTGGCAAGCGAACATATCATTATCCTTGACATTTGGGATATAATCTGCCAGGTTTTGATGAATATGGTGATAGGTTTCTCCCTGCCCCCAATCGTAACGCATGAAGCAATTTAACACCTTAGATGTTTTCCAGCAACAAAGCTTTGGATCGTGCTTGCTGGGCCGTCGGCTGTTTAAAGCAGTGCTCCTCAACCTTGGTCACTTGAAGATGGGTGGATCTCAACCCTCAGAATTCCCCCGCAAGCATCCCACACATCTTCAAGTGCCCATGGTTGAGAAACCCTGGCTTAAAGGGGGTGCCATTACTTGTGGTGGACCCGGATAGTGTCCTTCTTCTGTTGCCAATATTCTGTAAATGGATTGCATATCACAGTTCTGTTTTCTTGATATGATCTGTAGCTGAGGCTAAACCAGGTCTTTCTAAACCAGGGACGTCAAACTCAATTTCATTGAGAGACACATCAGGGCTGTGGTTGACCTCAGGGGGCCAGGCAGGTGTGGCCAACTGGGTAGGTGTGGCTGACTGGGTGGGCATGGCCAGCTTGATGCCACTCCCCAAACTGCTGTCATGTTTCCTCTTCACATTGGGTAGACCGGGTTGAAGCCACATTGGCCTGATCTTTCTTATTCACATATGATATACGATCATGCGCCAGAATAATGTGCATGTTGCACAGAATGTGACATATTTATGGAAACATATGACTAGCCTTTTTTCCTAACGACTTGTATGAGGGTTAATTTTTATATTATTCATGTTGTCTTCTATTCTTATATGGACTGCACCAGTTGAATTTTAGACCAGGTTGACGCTATGCTGGCCTGATCTTTTCTCTTCGCACTGGGCAGACCAGGATGGCCCCATGGGCTGGATCCGGCCACATCGTGGGCCAAATGCTGCCCGTGGACCTTGATTTTGATGCCTCTGTTCTAAACCTTCCTGAACAAAGTGCAAGGAGACATCAGTTATAAATTGCCTTGTCCTTTCTTCAGTAAGTTACTGCACTTCCTGGGATTGATCGTCCTTCTCCCTCATTGCATTCTTTGACAAAGTGACTACATTAATGGACCAGTGAAATGCTGTGGAGACAGTCTTCAGCAAGGCATTCGACAGAGTAGACCACAGCCTACTTCTTGGTAAGCTAGAAAAATGTGGGATAGGCAGCATCACCACCAGATGGGTTCTTAACTGCCTGACCAATTGCACTCAATGGATAGTCCTCAGTGTTGGGAAGAGCCAACCCTTGAGAAGACCGGCTCAAGATCCAGAATGATCTTGATAGGCTTGGAGCATATCCAACAAAATACAAAAACCAGATGGGCAGCTGTAGAATAATTGGTGTCTAGGCTGCATCTCCACCTGCAGACGGAGAGTATAAAGATCATGTGAAGTGTTGGTATTGCTTCACGCAGGTAGCCCTCGAATTACAACAGTTCATTTAGTGACTGTTCAAAGTTACAACGGCACTGAAAAAAGTGACATGGCCGTTTTTCACATGGCTCCTGTAGCATCCCCATGGTCATGATCAAAATTCAGATGTTTGGCAACTGGTTCGTATTTATGACACTTGCATGTGATCCTCTTTTGTGACCTGACAAACAAAGTCAATGAGAAAGCCAGATTCACTTAACAACCAGGTTACTAACTGAACACCTGCAGTGATTCACTTAACAATGCTGGTAAGAAATGTCGTAAAACGGGGCAAAACTCACATGACAGATGTCTCACTGAATAACAGAAAATTTGGGTTGAATTGTGGTCGTAAGTCAAGGGGTACCTGTACTGCTTTGGTAAGGTCACACTTGAGATACTATGTTCATTTTTGGTCACCACAATACAAAAATAAGATGTTAAAACCCTAAAATAGAGAGCAGAGAAGAGCAACCAAGAATCTGGAGGCTAAAACATACGATGAACAGTTGCAGGAATTGGGTGTGTGTAGCCTGGTCCTCCCTTAATGCCTATTTGCTTAGAGGCTGTTACAACAGTTGAAGGAATGATACCTCTGCCCGTTCCTCAAAGTTTTGGTTGTTGCAGTGCCCGTCCCTGTGTTCACACGATTGCTTTGGCAGCCTGTCCACATTACCATTCATGTTAAGAACCGTGGTTAGAATACAGTATTGCAGGCTAATTCTGTCTACTGCCAGCAGTTCGATCCTGACGGGCTCAAGGTTGACTCAGCCCTTCTGTTCTTCTAAGGTTGGTAAAAGGAGGACCCAGATTGTTGGAGGCAAAAGGCTGACTCTATGAAGCCACTTAGAGAGGGCTGTGAAGCACTGTGAAGTGGTAGACAGGTCTACATCTATTGCTATCTATCTATCTATGTTTTTCATCCATCTATCCATCTATCTATCAGCTGTAATGGCGTAGTGGTTACAATACAGTATTGCAGGCTAATTCTGTCCACTGCCAGCAGTTCGATCCTGACTGGCTCCAGGTTGACTCAGCCTTCCATCTTTCCAAGGTGGCTAAAATGAGGACCCAGATTGTTGAGGGCAAGAGGCTGAGTCTGTAAACCACTTAGAGAGGGCTGTAAAAGCACCGTGAAGCGGTATATAAATCTAAGGGCTGTTGCAGGGGGCGCTTCAACCTACCCCCATCTCTGGCCTTTTCGCAGCTCTGCAGCCCCTCCCCCTTGTTGCCCCACACTGCCCTTTGCCATCTTCCCCTGTTGCTACTGGCTCTTCCTGGGCCTTTTGGGAAGGAGGCCCCCACTGCCAGCAGTTCCCACCTGAAGGGCCAGTCCGGGCACCTCTCATCAGCAGCCAGAGGAGGGCATGAAGAATGGCAGGGAGGGCCGAGGGGGGCACAGCAGGGCAGCAAAGTGTGAGGTCCTGGCATATAGGTAGCTCTTGACTTATAATTCATTTAGTGACCATTCAAAATTGACACTGAAAAAAGTGTTTATGACTCTTTTTCACATTTATGACCATCACATGATCAAAATTCAGGTCTTTGGCAACTGCTTCATATCTACGACGCATGCAGTGTCCCAAAGTCACCTTTGACAAGCAAATCCAACAAGGAAGCTGGATTCACGTAACAACTGTGTTACTACCTTAACAACTGCAGTGATTCACTTAACGATGGTGGCCAGAAAGGGTGTGAAATGGGGCAAACTCGCTTAACAAATACCTCACTTAACAGCCAAACTTTTGTGGTCGTAAGTCAAGGACTGCCTGTACCAAAACTGCCATCGCTAAGCGGCATGGTCATGTGATGTCACAACTGTTGTCCCATCACTTAGCGACAATAATTCCTGTCTAGTGAGGGTTATTAAGTGAGGACTACTTGAATATTCCTTAATTCTGGCTGCTTCCACACGAGTGAGCGATGGAGTCTTTTGGCTTCCTGCACCAGAGTCAGAGCCGTAAATCATGAATGAAGGCAGACTTTCTATCCCTCCATCCATCACCCATCACCCGTCATCTGTGTGGGAATGGCCTCTGATTGCCAGTGCGTGATTAGAAGGCATTTCACGGCCTTTATAATGCACAAATGCTTTTCAGGATGGGGGAGTGAGTGAGGAAGATGGGAATAGGAAGGAAGGAAGGAAGGAAGGAAGGAAGGAAGGAAGGAAGGAAGGAAGGAAGGAAGGAAGGAAGGAAGGAAGGAAGGAAGGAAGAAGAAAGATGGGAATGAGAAGGAAGGAACGAAAATGGGAAGGAAGGAAGATGGGAATGAGAAGGAAGATGAGAATGAAAAAGAAGAGAAGGAAGGAATGCAGGAAGGAAAGGAAGGAGGGAAGGAAGATGGGAATGAGAAAGAAGAGGAGGAAGGAAGGGCTTGTAGTTTTTAAAGGCACCAGCCACCATTTCTTGTGCTGGCCTGGGCAGAAGCGTTTAACCCATTGCAGTTGTCAGACCAAATCCTGCTGCATTAAGAAAACAGAGAGTTTTGTGACACTTCAGGCAACCAAGAATCCATACATGCTTAATTTTCAGCTCATGCCAAGATGCTACATGCAGTCTTGGGACTGTGGAACCTCTGAAGAAACAAGCAAGTTTTCCGTCCTTCGGAGGTCGGTAAAATGAGGACCCAGATTGTTGTGGACAATAGGCTGACTTTATAAACAGCTTAGAGAGGGTTGTGAAGCACTACATAAGTCTAAGTGCTATTCGTATCATGGTTACATGATGTCTCATTTAATGATTGTGGTGATTCGCTTAACAGCCACAATCAGAACTACTGTTGAGTACATTATTTTGGCACTGAAGAATCAAAATCTACTCTTAACTTTTCCCGCCCAATTCTGCATAGTTAAAGAATAATGTTCTCCCCACCTCCCATGTAACAGGTTGCATTGTTCAATTATAAATCGTTCTTTTGTTTTGAGAACAGTTTATGTCTTAGCCAACATCTGCAGGAGTGTCCTTGGCTCTCACAGTTGAAGTCTGGAGTCTCTGCATTCCTTCTCAGCTTTCTATCCCCCCAGTTCTTTGGCAAGTTGAAAAGCGGTAAGATACAAAGAAGGATAAGCGGCTTCAGTTTTGACAGTCAGGGCAGTCACATAATTGTTGCTTAATGATGGAGTTGCCAGTCCCAGTTATGGTCATTAAGTGAGGACTACCTGCATGGCAAATTGTGTGCCAGACAGATTTTGTCTTGGAAAATGCTCTGCCAATCAAGCTTTGCCTTTGGAGGTTGTTTGTTGCTGCACATTTTGCAACAGGGAAAGGAGGGCGGAGTTTAGCAATGTTTTCAGTGCTCTTTCCAAAGTGCCTATTCAGCATCTCGGTCTCCGGTTTGCAATACATCACCAAGAAAAGGGCAACCGTAGGTGCATATCTGCAGAGATCTGCATGTTCCAATGCGCGGAGCTGGATGCAAATTTATCGATAATTAGTGTAGTTGAAAGAGAAATATGATCCATTCTTGCCTCTGGGAAGACTTTCAGGCAGATGACCTTCCTACTGCTGTCCTCAGCTGCTTCTCCTGACTTCTTCACACTAATTACATCCTTGAACGAACTTGGTGTTTTGCGTATCGATGCAGCTCCAGTTTTGAGCCATAGGACGTAAGGCCTGGGAGGACTTTGTCATCTAGTCCAGCCCTTGTCTGCGTGGGAAACACCCTCCTCCCCCCCCCACCACTGGGGCATCCTGGACAAGTGGCCACCTGGCCTCTGTTTATGTTCTGACTAAGACTTCCCCAGCAGCACGAAGCCGAGTCCTCGTCCCGATAAACCCCTTTTATTTAATTGACAGTGAATTCCTCTCCAGCAAAGTCTTTCCTTTCTCACAATATTTCAGGATAGTTCACAATTACCGATCTTTATCAGGCTTGGAGACCTGCCAAGCCGATATCTTTCAGACGCCACAATACTTGGCAAGAATGCAGGAATGAACTAATTGTCTCCTGCAAACTCCACTCCCCCTTTCTCCTCTTTTATTCCCTATGGGAGGGGCCATTCACTATCCACCTGTGGCCTTACTCCCTAGTCAACCCTTGTTCCTTGGCTGTTCCCTTCGTCTGGCAACTCTGCGCATGCGCACACTGGGAACAGGCTCCAGCTGTTCTTCTGCCTCACTGCTGTCTGACTCCGAAGGCAGCTGATAACTGGCAGATGGCCCTGGCCCCCTCTCTGCCTCTGACACAGAGCCCTCCTCAGTGCCTTCCCCAGACTCCAGGACTGGCCCATCTTCCCTCCAATCTCCTCACTCTCCAACTCTGCTGCCAACTCCTCTGGCCACTGGTGGGCCACAACAGCGTAAACCCTCCAGTGAAGGAGGTTCCAACATCTCCCAGGGGCCTGACCCATTGTAGAACAGCTTTCATCCTTAGGATGGTCTTCTTGCACCCAACCCAACCCATTCCAATATGTTTCCGAATGATCCTACCACATCTTTTATCTACCGGATCATCCTCTGAACACTTTCTCATTGCAGTTGTCTTCTCTCCAGACTGAAGGTACCCAATGCATCCACTTGTTCCTCTTAAGCTTTTTGTTCCAGTCCCCTCATCATCATTGCTTTTCTCTGGAGATGCTCCAATTGTCAGCTTCTTTCCTAAAGTGTAGAATGGGACACGATATTCTAGGTGTGATGCTATTCTAGTACTGCAGGCTCCTTCTGCTGCCTGCAGTTTGGCAGTTCGAGTCTCACCAGGCTCAAGGTTGACTCAGCCTTCCGTCCTTCCAAAGTGGGCAAATCGAGGACCCAGATTGTTGGGGGCCAGAGGCTCACTCTGTGAACCACTTAGAGAGGGCTGGAAAGCACTGTGAAGCGGCATTAAAGCCTAAGTGCCATTGCTTGGGAGGGAGGGAGGGAGGGAGGGAGGGAGGGAGGGAAGGAAGGAAGGAAGGAAGGAAGGAAGGAAGGAAGGAAGGAAGGAAGGAAGGAAGGAAGGAAGGAAGGGCCGTGGTGGCAGAGTGTTAGAATGCAGTATTGCAGGCTAACTCTGTCGACATCCAGCAGTTCGATTCTCACCAACTCAAGGTTGACTTAACCTTCTGTCCTTCTTAGGTCAGTAAAATGAGGACCCAGATTGTTGGGGGCAATAAGCTGACTCTGTAAATTGCTTAGAGGGTGCTGTAAAGCACTGTGAAGCAGTATATAAGTTTAAATGATATTGCTAATACAGAATATTGATCTTTCTAGATTTTGACACCCTGCTTCAGCTTGTATTTGCCTTCTCTTCTCTAGACCAGCCATGCCCAGTTCCTGCAATCGTTCTTTGTATGTTTGAGCCTCCAGTCCCCTAATCATCTTGGTTGCTCTTCTCTGCACTCTTTCAAGAGTCTCAACATCATTTTACCCTGCTACTTGCTATAAATGAAGTAGTTGATAGAGGGGTGGGTGGGTGGGTGGACTGGCATGTTGGCAGCAAAAGATATACATGCCAACGATCGTCAGCAATCTGAGAGACGGTTTGATCTTATACAGTCAATCCTAGATTCTCTAGCCATGTTGTTGGCATTTCTCAGACCCATCAATCAAACTATACTGCCTTATGGGATCTGAGAGGCGTGTTGCTACTCTTTGGAGTAGCAGACTCCTCCCTGCTAGTCCATACCGCCCTCACTAACCCTGTGGTTTTTCTAGAAAGCTTTTAAACTCTGCTTTTCCAGCAGAGCTCTGTCTGGGACCATGTAGGATCTGAAAGCAGAGTCTTGTTCAATTCTGCTTCTATTCCTCTGGGGTGTTTTTGTTTTTTCTTCTTCTTCATTACTGATTAATTTCCAGTGCAGTTTACATAATATGTTTTTACATTTTTTAAAATGCTGCCGTAAGATACCTCTGGATTAGACAGCTTATAAATAAAACCAATAATGAATGAATGAATTCCAGTGTCAGGGCTCCAAGTAACACTCCTAACGAAAGAAGACTCTAAACTTGAGTTTCCTCAAAGTTCCACTTTATTAGAGATGCCATTTGGGCACATTTGGGAAAAACCGAGTCTGAAAGTTTCCAGGTTTCCCCACCCGAAAGAAAGTTCCAGTCCCTGCCCAGCACCCAGATGTCCATCCCATGATCCAATCAGGCACCATCCAAAACTGGAGATGCCTCCCAGTCACGCCACTCCAGGTGCAGGGCAAGACGTCCATGACTCTCTGAGAAAGGAATGTTATTTAGACTCTATATCTCCCATACTCCATACAATCCCCCATCTGGCCTGACATCCAGCATCCCACCTGTAAATTGTAGCATTATTAGATGATACACACACACACAGACAGACAGACAGACACACACACACACACACACACATCATTGTAATAATATAACTGTTACAAAAAGAACCTGACCTCCGCCAGACTTTCTTTGGCTGCATTGAGTAACCACAGCACACCTACATTTGCCTGGAGCCAGGATGGCAAAGCTGTGGCACATGGAGTCATTTGTCAGGGCATGCTGAATTCAGCCTTTTTAAAAGCCATTTTTCACCCTCCCCAGGCTCCAGAGGCTCCCCCGCCCCCCCCCGCCCCCCGAGGCCTTTCGGAGTCTTCAGGAGCTTCCCTGAAGGCTCCGGAGGACTAAAAATCACCCTCCAAGCAAACTGGAAATCCGGTGTGCTTGTAGGGTCCTTTTTAATCCCCTGGAGGGCCTCTGGGGGGTGGGGGAGGCTGTTTTCGCCCTCCCCAGGCTCCTATAAAGCCTCTGGAGCCGGGGGCGGGCGAAAAAAGCATGGAAAAATGGGGGGGTCGTGCCTCTCATGCGTGCATGCGCACTGGAGGGGTTGCACGTTGCATTATGTGTGCGGCACGCCCGCACACGCCCCCCCTGCACTCCCCCCTTATGGCATGCGAGCCAAAAAAGTTTGGCCATCGCTGGCCTAGAGCAAACCCTCAGTTTCATGGAACTCAATTGGCTGACCTGTTGTAACAGAGGTCACTTCGGTTTCAAAGAGTGACCAACTTTACCCAGCAATGATGTGCACAAAATCTCATTTGTCATTTCACCAGCGTTTGTCCTTCTGTCCCTCCAATCTAAGTGAAGGCTTTACTGTGTTTCTACTCGAGAGTAAACAAGTATCATGTGGCTTACAAGCAGACCAAGAAGGGCACAACTGCAGCCTTTGAGTTTACCGAGCTACAAATCTGGTTGCTATTTTCCCCGTCTCCGTGAGCCATGGTAGCGCAGTGGTCAGAGTGCAGTACTGCAGGCTCTTTCTGCTAACTGCTGGCTGCCTGCAGTTTGGCAGTTCGAGTCTCACCAGGTTCAAGGTTGACTCAGTCCTCCGTCCTTCCAAGGTGGGTAAAACAAGGACCCAGATTGTTGGGGGAAAGAGGCTGACTCTGTAAATACCTTAGAAAGGGCTGTAAAGCACTATAAAGTGGTATATAAGCCTAAGTGCTATTGCTATCTTACCATGGAAGGTTCAAGCCATTTTCTACAATCTGTATTGCACATATTGTGTTACCCATATTGTGTAGAATCGTTGAATGACTCTCTTACCATGTTCAGGAAAATCAGTTAAGCTATTACCAAGAGGTGACTGTCCAACTTCTTAAAAACTTCCAGAGTTGGAAAATCTGCCATCTCCCTAGGTAGACAGTTCCACTATTGGACAATTGTTATTTTCAGTAAGTTCTTCCTTCAATTAAAATGAAATCTAGGTAGCTGCAACTTGTTATTTCTGCTCTTGATTTCCTTGATGATGGCAAAGAGATCTTTTGTCAATCTCCCCTTTGAGTCTCTCTTACTTTAATGACTTCTTCTCTCTTGGTTCCCCCACCGTCTCTCGCACCCAATTGCTCCACAGGTACAGAACATGTCCCAGTCCATAGAAGTCTTGGACAGGCGAACTCAACGGGATCTTCAGTATGTGGAGAAAATGGAAAATCAGATGAGAGGCTTGGAATCCAAGTTCAAGCAAGTGGAAGAGAGTCACAAGCAACACCTGGCCAGACAGTTTAAGGTAAGTAGACCTCTTGGGCCCAGGAAGGAAAGAAGTGCCTTCTTGGCAGAATTTTTGGGGAAGGCTGAGGGTCTCTTAGGCACCGTTTCCAAACTGGGGGGGGGGGTATCTCAGAAGGGTTGGGTTCCCCTCCCATTGCAGGACTGCTCTTGCTCACAACAATGGTGGCTGAAGCTCAGCAGAGGCAGAATGGACTTTAATTTCCACTGCAGTCAGTGAGAGTTTCCAGGAAGCCTCCATTTCCTTTGCTTTGAAGGCATCCAGGAATCCCTAAGCTTGGGATGAACTGAACGACTTTTGAAATCCAAGGGTCAGACTGTTGGGCTGCATTTCCCCCCCCCCCCCTTCTCAGCATTTTAAATCTACTTTCCCTGCTAAAATCCACTCCTTTGGCTGTCATTAAAGCAGTTGACTCCAAAGGGGGAAAACACAAACCCAGTAACCCAGGTTGGAAGGTGCTTTTTCCAAAAGGCAACTGGATTTCCTTGGTTTGGAAACATTTCACTTCTCACCCAAGAAGCTTTGAAATGTCTAGGCAAAGAAGAAGAAAAACCAAGGAAGTCCATTTGCCTTTTGGAAGAAGCATGTTTGAGACAACTAGGATGATTGAGAACCTCCATAGACATTTTGCCAATAACCTTATTTTTCTATCTCCCCCTAAAATTTTGTCCCTCAAAATCTTTCATCTCTCCACCTGCCTTCACTGAACTTGAATAGATCTTTCTCCTCCGTACCCACAAAAGCACAGGTCTGGAATTTGCTAAGGTCCATGAAACTGATGTAATGAATGAAAGAGGCCCTTCCCAGTTTCGAAATCTCACTGGGAGTTTCATATCATACATGGAATCCTCAAGCTGGAAGGGACTCATGGAGACGTCCCAACCCACCCCCAGCTCAGTGTAGGAAGCCAAATGGGAAGATCCCCATGGCTTTGAGTCTCCAGTTGGGCACTTCCATTGACCAATGGCTTTTCTGAGCTACAAATGAATGTCATGTGTGAATGTCCTGCCCCTCGTGTTCTTTCAAATGAGGGTTTTTCTGTCTGGGGCTGGGACAGTCTGAGCTTCTCATCAAAGTGGTCTTCTGATGGTACTTGGAACCCCTCCCCCAATGGAATGCTATGAAAATGCCCTAAATTCAGGCATCCTTCAGAGATGGCTGTCCAGTGTCCCAGTGGATTGAAATGAAGGGTGGCTCCCAGTGAAGAGGGGGCCACCCTTCCTCTGGAGAATTAGTTCAATTATGAAACTGCTCTCCTGCCCTCTCCCCTCCCCCATCCCCCAATCAGGAGGCTGTGAGTTTGATCCTAGGTAGCAGCAGATATTTCTCTCTCTGGGCATAATGAGTCAAATATCTGCTGTGAACTCTGCATTGGTGATAGGAAGGGCATCCGGCCAGTAAAAAACAGCCCTGACTCTACCCTGATGCAAGGGATTACGGGGTCAATAAGAGCCCATCCACCCCCAAATGAAACTGCTCAGCTTGTTTCATTTTTATTTTTCAATGTCCAGCATCATTTGACCTGTAGACCTGGAGGTGCTTTCTGGAACTGTTTTTCAGGCTTCCCCAACCTGTCCCTGACCACAGTGCAGAAACAGGTTGGTGGGAAGGCTCTAGAGGGAAACTCCTAACAGGTGTGTGTGTGCGTGTGCGCGTGCGTGTGTCCAAAGAGACTCTTTCGTTTTGCTCATTCTCAGCTGAGTGAGGGGCTTTTTGAGAAAGGCAGGGCATCCTCTTTTTATTTGCTGGTGTTCCAAACAAAATTAATCAGTCTTGGGGGCGGGGGGAGAAAGGTCTTCCAGAATTGTTTCCAGGTGGAGAAATGGGGCTGTGGGCAGCTTCATCATAGATCAGAGGCCCTTTCCGGCTCTGTGCTCTTCAGGGAAGAGGGTTTCTCCTCCTGGTGATTTCTCCACAGCAGAGAAGCCCTTGGCATTGACCGTGGCAGCACCCATGCCACCCATCTTCCTTTTGGAGGCCTTCAGAGGGCTGGAGATGGGAGGAGAGGGAAGGAAGCCCAGGAGGTTGCAGACCAGGGAGTCATGCAAGAGCAGGCACCTCCATCCCACACGTGAAGGCTTTTCCCTTGGAAAGAACCTGCGGAGCAAGATCCATTTTATCAGATTGAATGAGGCAGAGGAGACAGAGAGAGAGAAGAGAGAGGAGAGAGAGAAGAGGAGACAGAGAAAGAGAGAGGAGAGAGAGAAAGAAGAGGAGAGAGAAGGAGAGAAAGGTGAGAGAGAGAAAGAATAGACAGGAGAGGAGAGAGTGGAGAGGCAGGAGAGAGAAAAAAGAGAGAGAAGAGAGAGAAAAAGGAGTGAGAGAAGAGAATGAGAGAAGAGAGTGGAAAGAGAGGAGAGAGAAAGAAGAGATGCGAGAGAGAGAAAGTAATGAGAGAAGAAGAGAGAAAGAAGAGAGAGGAGAGAGAAGGAGAGAAGACTAAAACTGCAAATGAAGCAAAGAAGCCAAAAGATTTTCCCATGATCGTCCCTTGACCTTGGCCTGCCAGGCTCAGGAGGCAGAAGCTGGTGTGGACTCCCTCTGCCTTTGCCCAGGCGATGCCTGCTGAAGCTTCTGCCTTCATTGAAACAGGGCTCCCTCCCTCCCTCCCTCCCTCCCTTTCCTTCTTGGCTACCCTAGGCACAAATGATGACTCCTCTCCCAGAATCATTTGCGCCTCTCACAGGGGGTCCCCTCATAATCCCCTTCCCCTGCAGAGAGAGAAAGTGAGGCGAAGCCCTGCGGGCTCCCTTTCCGCTCCCCCCTCCGCCTGCTAAAGAGGCGGTCTCCCGCGGCGCCTGGCCCAAGGCAGAGATCCGGGGAGCTTCCCCTGGCAGCCTGGAGCCCCGCCTCCTTGCTTGGAGATCTTGGGAAAGGGGGGACGCTTCCCCTCCTTTCCATGGCAGGGCCACCATGCGGTCAGCAAGGGCAGAGGGGCTTCCTGGCAATGGGGGGGGGATTGGGTGAAGGGCAAGGCGGCAAATGCCAAGGGAGGCAGCTGAGAGGATGGGGGGGGGATGGCCAGAAGCTCCTATCCCCCGTCTCTCCGTCAAGCCCTTTAGTGGTGCATCATCCTTGGGGGGTGGGGGGGAGGGAGTCTCTGGGGAGGGGTGGCTCAGCAGGGCCACGGCTGGGATGCAAACTGTGTTAACCTCTGAGTAAACCCTGTGGGACTTCAGCGTTTCGTCTTCTTGCTTGCAGGGCTAACTTAAAAGAAAGTTTTACAATGTCGCACTGGCTGAAGAAGGTGTTCATCCCCCCCCACCCCCACCCCACATGTAACCATGAAAAACACACACACACACACAGAGGGCAGAGAGCTTTCCCTCCACCCCCTACCCCACCCCCTTTGAGTTTGGTCCTTTCTTCTCTGGTTCTGCTTTGTTTATTTTCTTTCTTTCTTTCTTTCCAATTCCCGCCCTTCCCAGCATCACTTCCGCTGAAAGCTTGTCTTTTGCATGGAACTTGTAGAAATCACATTTCATCCACTAGTTTTTGGAACTCCTTGTCAATGCGTTGGTTATTCTTCTTATTATTATTATTATCCTCCTCCTGATCATCATCATTATTTTATGGAAAAGATAAAAAAAAAGAATTTGTGTATGTGACCGAAGCATGTAACCTTAAGATGTTGCATTCTAAAAACAGAAAAAAATCAAAATAAAGGCCTTTTTTCCCAAATAAGATGGTGTTTTTCAGACTGTTTAATATATGCATATATCTATATATCTATTTCTCCCATTTGAGTTTCCACGCTCCCCACAAGCATTAATGATAGTAATGACGGCGGCCTTTGTGGTGCACCCCGAAGGGAGCAGCAGCAGCCCAGTGCAGAGAGAGGAGGGGCTGGGTGGGCGGGGGGCTCTTGCGCGCAGAGCACTGAAACCAAGCTTATTTTAACCTTGCAGGCGATAAAAGCGAAAATGGAGGAGCTTAGGCCCTTGATCCCAGTCTTGGAGGAGTACAAGGCCGATGCCAAATTGGTTTTGCAGTTTAAAGAGGAGGTGCAGAACCTGACGTCGGTTCTGAACGAGCTCCAGGAGGAAATTGGCGCCTTTGACTACGAAGAGCTCCAGAGCAGAGTCTCAAATCTTGAAGAGAGGCTGCGGGCATGCATGCAGAAATTAGGTAGGAGACGCACCGGCCCCCGAGGGGCAGGGTGTCCTCACCCTCTGGGCTGTTCTGCTCCCACCGGGCACCCGGGCTGGCCAGGGACTGCAGGGATGGGCCCTCCCCCGCCTTCTTCACCCCATGACCCGCCCCACCCCAAACTCAGTCAGTGCCCTGCCACAGCAGAGTTCAGCCCCGGCTCCCAGAGGGCCCCACTTCAAGCCTGCCAACCTGGGGTGGGGGGGCAGAGGAAGTAGCCCCTGTGGCCCTTGGGTTGAGTCCCCCGTAAGGGAGAGGTCAGGGGAGACAAATGGGCAAGGCACGTCAGAGAGGATGGACGGACAGACGGACGGACGGATGGATGGAAGATTCAGGGCCATTCTGCCACCCAAGGGCAACCTTGTGGGGGGAGATCTTTTCAGGAGGACCACAGAGGCAGTAACCTTCAATTTGGAATGTGCATGGGGAAGGGAGGGGTGATGAGACACTGCTGACCAAAAGGGGTAGGAAAAATATGTGGAAACAGAGATCTTGGGCTCCATGCAAGCTCACATCTACCCTCTTTTAGCTGGCTTGGGAAGGGTCCAGGTGTCACAAGCCAAGATTCCAAACCCAGCAAGTCCCGGAGTCTAAATACTGTTGCCAGCCCTGTTTTTCTATCCTGCTGTTCTAAAACACCGTCAGCAGTAAATCTCCGGCTAACATCTAAACAAGAACAAAAAACAAGGCTCCAAAGAGCTACCAGTGGGGGGGGGGGAGGGGAGGATGCAGAGATAAGATTAATACACTGGCTGCAAACATAAACACCCATCATTAAAACCACTGCCCTGCTGCAACCTGAAGAAGCCCTCTGAAGTGTACCTGGTGAAGCCACCCTGACTTCTTGGGCGATGAAAATCCCCAAGTTTTGGGGGTGACTGGGAGGCCTATTTAGTTATTGATCTACTGTACTTCTTTACATTTCATAGTTCCAAAGTGCCCGTCTCCCTCAGACTCTCTCAGATTCCCTGTGATCCCACCTCCCCAGAAACAGGATCACCGGCTGACTTGGGAATCCACTGCTTGGAAAGCCCTCGGTCCAACACCCAGGGCTCCGTTGGGAAAGTCAGGGCAACGTTCCAGAGTTGTGGGGCAGGGTCTGTGCCAGGACTAGCTGACATCTCTCTCTCTCTCGAGGGGAAATGTCCCATTAAATGGATCAGGGGAGGGACAGAGCCTTTCTTGCCAGAAATCAAGCGAGCTAAATGATCTCCAGTGGGCCTCCTGCATGGGATTTCCAGTTCTGCTGGATATCACTGAGGTTGTGGGCCAGAACAGGAAAGCAGCACCTGTAGAGATACAATGCCACCAAAGCTCAATCAGAACTAAGCCTTAAGTATTGCGAAGGTTTATGCCAGGTAAGTAGGTAGGAGATGGCAGGCGATCTTTTCCCTTTCTGGTACTTTCTTGGAGGTGGGAAGCCCCCTATGAAGTGCAGTTTACATTTGTGGTTCACCAGCCAAGCTCAATGTGACCCCTTATCAGAATTCTCGGTGGCAGAACTTCCAATGTACTCAAAAAGTTCTTTTAAAGTTCAGAGAGTGCATCTGCCTTGAAAGTACCCCCGCTGAACCTAATAGCACAGACAAACACCGGAAGTGGGACCACAGGAAACATTGTACGACATTTTGTATTATGCCATCAAATGCTGATGGTAAAATTATAATTGTTTAAAATTCACAGCAGTTTTAGAATGTTGGCCAAATTTCTATTCCACTAAAGTCATCGGTCCCAGATAGCTAGCCCATTTGAGATACATTGGTTCAAAAGGTTTTGCCCATTTAAAGGTTACAGATACAAAAGAATAACAGAGTTGGAAGGGACCCTGGAGGTCTTCTAGTCCAACCCCTGCTCAAACAGGAAACCCTACACCATTTCAGACAAACAATTGTCCAATCCCTTCTTAACAATCTCCAGTGTTGGAATTTTACATCAATTGCTTGTTAAAGATAAAGTTAAAAATCAGACCAGGATTCCACAACTTTTTATAGATCTTGCTGACACCAGAGGAGGGAATATATATCTCTTACCACAACCCCCAGATTGGTTCCAGAGAGCTGCCACTTCACTTTCAAGACTGGATAGCCCCAAAATGAATCATAGAATCATAGCATCATAGCCCATCGGAGTTGGAAGGGACTTGGAGGTCTTCTAATCCATGGATGGCAACTTATTATATTATGTGTCAACGTTCACCTATCCATTCCCACTGAAAACATCCTTTCTTGGACTGTTGTTCTAACAGCAATCCATAATTGGTGGAGCCCATTTTTCTCAAGCATGGGGATAAACAGAAACATCTCAAAACCATGATGGGTCTTTGTCAACTCATCTGAGATCCAAGGAACTTACAATTATTATTTATTTATTGGAGGAGACGTTCCTAATAAGATAGAAGGCTGGAGAAGTTATTTTAATCCGAAAGCAGAGTCCATAATAATTATTGGTCACTTCTCAATGTGGTAGCTTTTAGCAAATTGTAATTAGATGCCCAACAGATATCTATATGATTGTGAATTGGGCCTTATATATTTCTGAGTCTTCAGAAATATGATGCAGTTCTTCCTAATTGCTACAAAGCTGAATTTAGCTATCAAATCCTAATGTCTAAGACCAAATACATTAATAAATTCAGCTTTCTGCTCTTGATTGTGCATGAGGTGATGTCATACTAGAAGATGTCATACATCCCAACAGATGTATGAAAGCATCTCTCTTTGTGCATGGCTGCTGAGATGGAACAGGTCCCCTTGTGAAGGGGACATGCAGGAGAGATTTCCTTGATAGCTGCCGGCTTCCATTGAAGGAAACATTTAAAATCATATTTGAAATCTATAAAGTATAGCTGTCCCTATGTTCGAAATGAAGAACTTGCTCTCCAGAAGTGGCGAGTTTCACTTTCAAGGGAGGCCTTCAGACCGAGGCCGGGTGGTCTTCTGCCTTCCATTTCTGGCATTTGGTGATGCTAACCTTTTGTGAAGGGCACACTTTGGGCAAGGATCTCTTTGATGGAGTGTGGAGGTCTTGCACCTGTTTGGAAGGAGGCACCAAAGACAAGTCCTGCCTTTTGTTGCGGCTTCTTCTATCCAGCCGCCTGTGGCCTCCTCTCGGCAACCAGAAGGACTTCTCCCCAGGACCTTTTTCTGACCAGAAAGCAAAGAAGCCACAGAGGGGCAGAGAACTAAATGAACCATTGTAATTCTAGGGCTACCTGTAGGTTCCAGTATTGGATAGGCTCCTACAAAGAGGAGGAGGTCAATCTATTTTCCAAAGCACCAGAAAGCAAGACAAGAAGCAATGGATGGAATCTAACCAAGGAGAGACCCAAAGGTGCCTTTTTCCCCCCAAGAGGCAACTGGACTTTCTGGGTTTTGTTTGAAAATGTTTCACTTCTCATCCCAGAAGCTTCTTCAGCTCTGACTGGATGGTGGAGAATGGAAGGATTTATACTTCTTGCAGACAGCTGGTCATTTGCATCCTTTTAGAGGGTCCTTGAGGCCACTTGGAGGTTTATCGGTGTCAAAATACAGTTGCCTCTTGGGGGGAAAAAGCACCATTGGGACAACCATGACCTGGATGACTGAGAATCTCCATAGACATTGAATGAAGGAGAGAAACAACCTGGAATTAAGGAGAAACTTCCTAACAGTGAGGACAATTAACCAGTGGAACAGGTTCCTCCAGACGTTGTGGGTGCTCCATCACTGGAGGCTTTTAGGAAGAGACTGGACAGCCACTTGTCTGAAACAGTGTAGGGTCTCCTGCTCAAACAATGGGCTGGACTAGAAGACCTCCAAATTCCCTTTCAGCTCTTGTTATTCTGCACAGATTCGCCTCTATTCCATGGCAAGCAGCAGCGGTCCTGGCTTTGTTTCTTACCTATACAAGGAGGCAGCTATTTTCCTCTATCAATGGGTTCTCTGTGCACACCAAGAGTTCCTCAACAGCACATCCTACAACTATGCAATCTCCCCTCCCCCAATTCACTTGTTTCAGAATCTCAGCCATTTTTCTGGCTAGCTAAGAATACTCTGAGCTCAAAACTACCACCCAAAGAAATGGGAAAGCATCGCAGATCTGATTTAGAAAACACCAGAAGCCTCTTTCCCAGGACAAGACAATCTGCACATTTTTGACCCAGGATGATGCAGGCCATAAGGTGGGGGGTGGGGAGGGAATTGCAGGACTTTCTTACTATTGTTGTGTTCCACTATCTTGCAGCGTGTGGGAAATTGACTGCAATAAGCGATCCCATCACCGTAAAGACCTCCGGTTCGAGGTTCGGCTCCTGGATGACGGACCCCTTGGCTCCCGAGGGTGAAAGCAAGGTAGGGTCGTTTCCTCCTGCCTGCCTTAGATGCTGTGAACAGGGCAATAAGTGTTCTGACCCAGGCTTCCTTTCGGAGGAATGTTTATCCACACAAACCTTATCCCGCTTGGAGAGCTGCCAGATAACTAGTTTCCAAACGCAGGGCAAGGTAATGCTTGGCCCAGAGTCTCTTATAGCCACAAACAGAACTTTCCACTCTTGAAATGATCGAAGGAACGAATTGTTTCCTGCAAAATCTCCCTCCCCCTTTGCTCCTCTTTTGTTTCCTCTGGGAGGGGCCAATCACCTCCAAGGTGTGGCTTTACTCCCAAGTTGACCCTGCTTTCTTGGTTGTTCTTGTCTTCTGGCAGCTCTGCGCATGCGCACACTGGGAACAGGCTCCAGCTGTTCCTCCACCTCAATGCTGTCTAGCTCCCCTCTCTGCCTCCCACGCAGAGCCTTTGCCTGAGCTTCCCTCAGCCCCCAGGACTGGCCCAGGTTCCTCCCCAACCTCCTCACTGTCCACAACCGTGAGGCTTGGACAAGAATATTGTTCCCCAGGAGAGAAGCTTCATTGTCCAAACCCCCTGGGAATGCTGCTGCCCTCGGTCACTCACACTGACCCATCTTGGCTTGTAGGAGAGGCTAGCAGCCAGCCTTCAAGGGGGGGGGGGCAGAGGCCAGAGGCCTTCCTTGCCTCGTCCCCTCCTCGCTGGAGGTACAGTTGAGATGAAGGGGCTTGCCGCTGCGATGCTCGCCTCCAGGGTGGGGCCATATTGTTCTACCTGTTTCCAGCTAATTCTGGTTCATCTTTTCCTGCCACATCTCAAAGGGTGGCAGACAAAAGATGGAGGACCAGCTGAAGACAGCAGCCCCTAGCAAGTCTCTGTCAAGTGCTGAGCTCTTTACCCCGGTCCTCTCATTGAACTGAACTTCCATTATCTCCGTAAGTTCTGGTGCGTAAGAGTCCTTGAGAGAGCGGATCCCTTTTCTGTTATTGGCAAACCAGCACAACTCCACTCATTCAGGAGGTCGGTGGGTTCTCTGTGAGCCACAGTCCATTTTGCACGGCCCCAGAAAGAGCAAAGGGCTTTGCAGAACCCCAGAGGCCCATCGCATGATGGATGTCTTCGTTTTACCCACCTCGCAAGGATGGAAGGCTGAGTCAACGTTGAGCTGATCGGGATCGAACTCTTGGCAGTGAGCAGAGTTAGCCTGCAATACTGCATTCTAGCCACTGCGCACCATGGATGGATGGATGGAAGGATGGTTGGAAGGAAGGAAGGAAGGAAGGAAGGAAGGAAGGAAGGAAGGAAGGAAGGAAGGAAGGAAAAGAGCACTAGCACTTAGACTTATATATGGTTTCACAGTGCTTTCCAGCCCTCTCTAAGCGCTTGACAGAGTCAGCCTTTTGCCCCCAACAATCTGGGTCCTCATTTGACCCACCTTGCAAGGATGGAAGGCTGAGTCAACCCTGAGCCTGGTGAGAACTGAACTGCCAAATTGTAGGCAGCCGGCAGTCAGCAGAAGGAGCCTGCAGTACTGCACTCTGACCACTGTCTCATTACCTGCATTCTTCATAGAAGTTATGGGGAACTTTGAAAGAAATGCAGCTTGTTGACCTTATTAAATTTGTCCTATAATGTGATATGTCTCAGGTGGCCTTTCAAAAGGCTATATGTGATTCATGTATTTATCTATTGCCACCACATTCTGTGTGTGTTGGATGTTAAACTTCACAACTGGTGAAATCACGTGGTGACTGGAGCAGATGGGAATTGTAGTCCCACAGTTGGAGGGCCCCAGATTAGAGAAAGCTCAGCTGCTGACTTTTGACGGCAGAACCGTTAGATGGATGGATATTTTTTAATGCTCTTGGCTTCTCTGTCTTCTGCTGCCCTTCCCTAGGTCTGGTACATGGACAGTTATCACAACAACCGATTTGTCCGCGAGTACAAATCCATGTCGGACTTCATGAACACGGATAACTTCACCTCTCACCGCCTTCCCCACCCATGGTCTGGCACCGGCCAAGTGGTCTACAACGGCTCCATTTATTTCAACAAATACCAAAGCCACATCATCATCCGGTTCGACTTGAAAACGGAGACCATCCTCAAAACCCGTAGCTTGGACTACGCCGGCTACAACAACGTCTACCATTACGCCTGGGGTGGCCATTCAGACATCGACCTCATGGTGGACGAGAACGGGCTGTGGGCCGTCTACGCCACCAACCAAAACGCGGGGAACATTGTGATCAGCAAGCTGGACCCCAACACCCTGCAGAGCCTTCAGACCTGGAACACAAGTTACCCCAAGCGCAGTGCCGGCGAAGGCTTCATCATTTGCGGCACATTGTACGTCACCAACGGCTACTCCGGAGGGACCAAGGTGACCTACGCTTACCAGACCAACAGCTCCACTTATGAGTACATAGACATCCCGTTCCTAAACAAATACTCCCACATTTCCATGCTGGACTACAACCCTAAGGACCGAGCCCTCTATGCGTGGAACAATGGCCACCAAATACTTTACAACGTCACCCTTTTCCACGTCATCAGGTCTGACGAGTTGTAGTCCTTTTTGGGGGGTGCAGCGATGGGACTGAAGGCTTCACGCACAGCAAACCCCGAGAGCCGACGGCTGTCAGGGACACGTACTTTAAACGATCAGAAGGGGAGTTTCAAAACGGAGCAGCTGCCAGACTGGAAACAGAGAGGATGAGACCTGAGTTAAAACTGCAAGATGAGAACTTAACCTCTCAAATGTCAAACTACTATTATCAAACAACAGGAATAATAATAATAAAAAAAACATGCTACTCATTTGCAGCTGGAACTGCACTTGAAAAATACTTTCCAGCCACTTTTTCAGGGTGGAGCTGGGGTGGTTGTCCCCCCCCCCCCAAATCTATGTTCCAATAGCAGAGCTGTAGTTACAGAGTGCGATGAAAGGCAATGACTGTTGGACATTCCTTAGGGGTTACCTGGGCTTCTTGTTCCCCCTCTTTTCTTTTCTTTTTGCCTTTGTTTTCTTCTTGATGTGTTGCATGGACACTTCCCTACATCACAGAGAGTGGCGATGAATGTCTGGGGGTTGTTTGACAGCGTACAGTTGATTCACACTAGCAGAGTTTGATTCTTTTTTTTTAATGAAAAGAGAGTTGTGTGTAAAGATTGTATAACCATTACAGCTAGCAACTCATCCCTCCTTCTCTCCCTCTCTCTCCCCCTCTCCCCCCCCCCTCTCTCCCTCCCTCCTTCCACCCCCCCTCTCTCCCTCTCCCCTTTTTCTGTGCTTTCTGTCCCCTTTAGATGAACTGTTCTGAGACCCAAAGTAGCTAATGGAACTGTGTCTTTAGTAGCTATAAAATACACAAAAAGTAAAAAAAAGTTATGTACTATTGACAAGATGTTGTACCCAAATATTTGTTTGAACATGTATCCAACCAATAACTTGTACCCTAAATGTCTGTTATTAACCAGAGTTGGAAAACTTTATATGTCCAAGTTTATGCAATGAATGTTGTAAATGCAAACAACGTCATTTGAATTAATAAATGAAAGTTTCATATCTTAAGAAAAGTCCTGTGTTTATGTCGTAGACGAGCAACGAATGTCTGGAAGGAGATTCAGAAGCAACAGAAATTTTACAAATAGACGAGCTTTCACTTTCCTCCAAATTTGATGAATATTTGAACTTTCTCTGTGTATAATGGTGTAAACATAACGGACACAATCTGTACCTTTTGGGTTTTTGTACAAGGGCCTTCCTTGCATTGCAGATGACTAAATATTTCTATGCTGCATCTTTCAAATCGCAGTGCCCTTTGAAATGTTGCAAAATAATAAATATGCTTTGCTCTGAGATAAGAAGACTCCAATCTAATCAAAATGAAAAGTTTTCCTGAAGGGATTTGAGGGCAGCTGTGAAATCCCAGCCCCTTTGCTAACATTTTGGCCGGGGGGGGGGAGAGGGGGGGACTCGGGGTATGCCAGCCCAGCTGCTGATGCTTTGCCCCTTTGAGGGCACTGTGGTCACATACCGGAGGCCAAAGCTGGTTACAAATGACTAAAAATTATCAACAGTTTTCTTTAAAAAGAGTAACTAAATGGATCCCTTAAGCATTTGAAGGGGGGACCTTAACATTTTATAGTTTTTTAAAATCCAACTGCCATAGTTCAGAAAAAGGGGAGGAAGTTAAAGGTGCATAAAAGATGTTGACTGCATAGTGCCAAACTCTTAGACTTATATACCACTTTATAGTGCTTTACAGCCCTCTCTAAGCAGTTTGCAGCCTATTGCCCCCCCCCCTCAAACAATCTGGGTCCTCATTTAACTGACCTGACCTAAAGGACGGAAGGTGGAGTCAGTCTTGAGCTGGTCAGGATCAAACTATGGGCAGTGAGCAGAGAGTTAGCTTGCAATACTGCATTCTAACCACCGAGCTTCCATGGCTTTAGCTAGAGATAGATGAGAGAAGGGGTGGAGGGAGAGATAGATAGATAGATAGATAGATAGATAGATAGATAGATAGATAGATAGATAGATAGATAGATAGATAGAGATAGATAGATAGATAGATAGATAGATAGATAGATAGATAGATAGATAGATAGATAGATAGATAGATAGATAGATAATAAAATAGATATAGGGAGATGAGAGAGAAAGATGATAGATGATGGACGGATGGATGGATGGATGGATAGATGAGAGATAAGAGAGATGATAGAAAGAGAGATAGATGAGACAGATTAGAGGAGAGAGAGAGGTGATAGATAGATAGATAGATAGATAGATAGATAGATAGATAGATAGATAGATAGATAGATAGATAGATAGATAGATAGATAGATAGATATGAGATAGATGAGAGGGATGGATGGATGGATGGATAGATAGATTGATAGATTGATAGATAGAGATGAGCTAGATGAGAGAGAGATGATGATAGATAGATTGATATAGATAGATACATAGATAGACAGACAGACAGACAGATCCATTCATCCGTCTATCCATTCACTCTGTATATGGCCATCCATCATACATACATACATACACACACACACACACATATATATACATATACAAACACACACACAAACACACACACTTGCCTAGTGCGGTGTAATGGAGTGAGCTCCCGTGACTTGTCCCAGATTCTGCCAACCTAGCAGTTCGAAAGCACATCAAAAATGGAAGTAGAAAAATAGGGACCAGCTTTGGTGGGAAGGGAACAGCGTTCTGTGCACCTTCGGCGTTGACTCATGCCGGCCACATGACCACGGAGACGTCTTTGGACAGCGCTGGCTCTTCGGCTTTGAAATGGAGATGAGCACCGCCCCCTAGAGTCGGGAACGACTAGCACAGATGTGCGAGGGGAACTTTTACCTTTACCTAACAAAAGCTATGCTGGATTATCAAGTAGGTGTCATGACTAAAATGTCCATACAGTATTTCTTTTACTAAAAAGCAAAGAATTGTTCCACTAGAAATAATTTAATTAGCAGCTCTCATTATTACTCTGCAATAATGAACACGTAACGCAGTTCCCTCCAGCTGGTCAGCTGCTGTCGAAGCCTGGAAGAGTTACAGGCTTCACACATCTGTCAACTGGTATCAAACCATTCTTCCTTGATCCCTTTTAGCTCCAAGGATCCCATTTAGCTGTCGTGAAGACAAGTGCAGCAATGGGATGATTAATGGTGGCAATGAGGGACAACAAGACAAACAACGTCCTTAGGTCAAGGCAATTGGGAGAATACCTCCTTGTCTTTGGGTAAGGACATGACTGCTCTGAGAAGGTCAGGTCTCCTGGACCAGATGGTTTCCTCTCCAGGGTACTGAAGGAGCTGGCAGATATAATCTCAGAACCACTGAACAAAGTCTTTCAGAGCTCCTGAACCATGGGGGAACTGGGAAAGAGCTAATGTTATTTCAATCTTCAAGAAAGGGGGGAAAGTGGATCCAGAAAACTACAGACCAATCAGCTTGACAGCAATATCTAAGAGAATCCTGGACAAGATAAGGCATGGAATGGAATGGAATGGGGAAGTGAAGTGGAGTAGCATTAGAATAGAATAGAATAGAATAGAATAGAATAGAATAGAATTCTTTATTGGCCGAGTGTGATTGGACACACGAGGAATTTGTCTTTGGTGCATAAACTCTCAGTGTACTCTCAAAGATATGTGATAAATCATCATCATAGTCATAAATACATTCATCATGAATCATAAGATACAACACTTGTGATAGCCATAGGATACTAAATAAGCAATCAAAATCATACTAGGAAACTAAATAAAACAATTTAAATCATTAAAGATGCAAGCAACAAGTTTATAATAATTAAAAAAGGGGATGGGTAATAGGAAGGATGAGAAGAATAGTAATACAGTCTTAGTAAATAGTTTGACAGTGTTGTGGGAATTAGTTGCTTAGCAGAGTGATGGCATGCGGGGAAAAACTGTCCTTGTGTCTAGTTGTTCTGGTGTGCAATGCCCTACAACGTCATTTTGAGGGTAGGAGTTGAAACAATTTATGTCCAGAATGTGAGCAGTCTGTAGATATTTTCACAAGGAGCAGATTTGTGAGCATCTAGAATGAACAAGACAATTAGTGGAAACTAGCATGGTTTGTTAAAATCAGATCAGGCCAGACAAGCGTTACTGCCTTCTTTGATAAAGTGAGTAGGTTAGGGACCAGGGAAATGCTGTGGATATAGTATACTTGGTAAAGCATTTGACAAAGTAGACCACAGTCTACTTCCGGGTAAGATAGGAAAAATGTTAGACAGCATCACTATTAATTGGATTTGCAACTGGCTGACAAACCACATTCAGTGTGTAGTCCTTAATGGAGCTACATCTCCATGGAGAGAAGCTTGCAGTGAGGTTCCCCAAGATTCTGTCTTAGTACTTTTCAACATCTTCATAATTAACCTACATGTGGGGCCTGGGGGAGAACTCATCAAATTTGTGGGTGACACATAGCTGCAGGAAATTTCCAACACTTTGCAGATAGACTCAAGATTCAGAAGGATCTTGGCAAACTTAAGCATTGGGCCCTATCCAAAAAATGCAGTCCGGTGATAAGAAAACTAATGTCTTGCATTTAGACAAGAAAACACAGGCATACAGGTACAGAATAGGCAGGATCTGGCTCAACAGTAGCAACTGTGAGAGGGATCTAATGGATCATTGCTTAAGTGTGAGTCAGAGTATTTCATAGCTGTCACAAAGGCAAGCCAGTCCTAGGCTGCATCAACAGAGGGAGAGCATTAAATCCATGTGAAGTGATAGTAGCACTCTATACTGCACTAGTGAGGCCACACGTGGAATACTGTGTCTAGTTCTGGTTACCACAACACCCACAAAAAGTGTTGGGATCTTGGAAAGAGAAGTGCAAAAACACCGACGCTGGACTATAATGATGAACAATTGGGGGAATGATATATTTCTAGTGCAATGAAAAGAAGGAATGGGGTGACATGATAACTGTTCTGACCTAGGCCTCTCAAGAGCACGAAGCCGACTCCTCATCCCGATAAAACCCCTTTTATTTAGGTTAAAGAGAATTCCTCTCCAGCAAAGTTTTTCATGAGATTTCACAGCTACAGAGCTTTCTCAGGCTTGGAGAGCTGCCAGGCCGATATCTTCCAAACTCCACGCTGTAGCAGCAATTCCTTGGCAAGAAGTCAGGAACAGATCTTCACCCAAATGAATTGAACTCATTGCTTCCTGCAAACTCCCCTCCCCTTTCGCTCCTCTTTTAATCCCTATGGGAGGGGCCATTCACTGTCCCCCTGTGCCTTTACTCCCGAGTGTGCCCTTTTTTTTTTTAATAAATGTTTTTTTAATTTTAATTAAAACAAGTACAGCATCTTTCTTTACATCTGTAAAAAATGTATCAATCGATTACAGACAAGCTTTGGTACATCTCCTCCACGGTCAACAAACATAACTCATATTAACTCAAGCATTATCATATATCCATTTTCATTTGACTGTAATTATTATTTAAAGATATTAATAAAAGTAATAATCTTGAACAATACCTGCCCACACCAGTGGGAAAAGAAAAAATCAAAAAGAAAAGGCAAAAAAAAAAAAAAGACAAAAACGACAAAGGACAAGGCAGGAAAAAAAACAAAACACAGGTATCTATTATAAAAAAGAAGAAGTATATCAACTGGTTACAACATGCTTTGGTGCTTCTCTTCCATTAACTCATATTAATTCAAATATCTTAACTCAAATGTTTACCATATTAACATCATTATACCTCCAGTTTTAATTACCTATAGGTTATTTAAACATCCTTCATCCTTAGCTATGCCAAAGAACTAATCCATAACACATGCTGACATTTCACCCACTCACCCGTAAAATCCTCCACCAACATCAAATCCCCATATCCTATTTTAGCTGGATATCCACAATATTTAATCATATCATATATCACAACATTTTCCCAGTATTGATTAACATTTGATTGTATGTATTTTATTTAGTTTTTATAATAGTGATACTCTTTATGTATAATCCAAAAATGTTTTCTCATATCCAATTGTTATTTATCATATCGACTCCACATCACATACATTACTATCAATATCAACCATTATTCAGCTATATCTGTTACAAAAAGAGCAATTAGGTTTAGCTAGTTTTCAATTGTATTCTTCAATCTATCAGCCAATTCCACATTATATACATTACCATCAATATCAATTATTATTCAGCTATATCTATTACAAATTAAAGTAATCAGATTTAGCTAATTTTAAGTTGTATTCTTCCATCTGTCAGCCTGTGTCCCTCCAATAGCAAAATTTTCTCAAACCAATTGCCATTCGTTGGATAAATTTACCAAATGTTTTTATAAGCAAGTCCAAACAAAGATATCTTTGCACCTTTTGGCTCTGAATGTCAGTGATGAGATAATAATGTTGTCCCGGGCTTGTAAAACTTTTCAAATTGACTTTAATTCTCAAGGGTGGAGTTTTCATTTCTCCTGCACTCTGTCTCTTTAAATGAATCTTCTTTATAGCTCCCCCCCTCCTTTCTTCCTCTGAGATAGACCAGACGCCATTTCTCACATTTTCTATTTGTATTTCAGGAACATTCAAACATTCAACGATCTCAGTTTTTCCTTCATATTTTAAAATCAGATGATCCAATTTTCTTTCCAATCTCTGAAAAGAGTTAAAAAGCTCTCGACATGCGGAAAAAAGAATCTGGAGTGAGACCTTAGAAGTATTTTCAGACGCCATGATGTGTCGTAGTTAGAAATTGCAAGTAAAAACACGCTGGAAACTGTGCAATCTTATCTGATCGTAAACACAGCCAAGTAATAAAAATGTCAGATCGTGAAGGGCTAATTAGTAGAAAATTGACTTTACGATCCACTTAGAAAGAGTCAGTGGGGAGGGCTGCCGAAGAGTTCTTTGAAGCGTTTAAGAAATAAAGTAGCCACCAGCCATAAATCCATTAAAAAAAGACCAATTCGCCGCTAGATTCTTCTATTCTTTGGTTTCAATTAGCTTAAGCTTTTAGTACGGACAGTCTCTCTTGAATAATAAAATCAGCTTACCAGATGACATAACTTCTGCCATTCTTAGGGGCAACCTGCAGTTTCAGTTAGCACGCAGCTAATCCAGAAAGGAATTGGCACGAGGGGTTAATACCCCCCCGAGAGACTTTGCGAATGTCTCTGAGGTCCTGGGTCTCCCCTCACCTTTCACTGTCGTCTCCGGGACAGCTAGGGTCCAAAAAACCCGTCCAAAAATCCTTCGGTATAGAGGAATTTCAGGAATAGCCTGAAACTCCGTCTTCTCACTGCTAAGCCCCGCCTTCCCCGAGTCTGCCCTTGTTCCTTAGCTAGCAACTCTGCGCATGCGCACATCGGGAACAGGCTCCAGCTGTTCTTTTGCCCCACTGATCTCTGAGTCCGAAGGCAGCTGATAACTGTGGGACGGCCCTGGCCCCAACTCTTCCTTCCATGCAGAGCCCTCATTGGAGCCTTCCCCAGACTCCAGGATGTGTCCATGTTCCTCCCCAACCTCCTCACTGCCTCAGTCTGCCACCAGTTCCGCTGGCAGGCCACAACAGTAGCAGGCTTCCAATATTTGAAGACTGTCAGAGGGAAGATGGAGCTGAGCTATTCTCCAAAGCTCCCGAGGCAGGACAAGAAGTAATCTGTGAGAGAGATCCAACCTGCAGTTCATGCAACAGACCTTGTTGATCAGGGAATTCTGGCCGGCAGGGTCCAAGAGAAGAGCCTTGCTCCCTGAGATGAGATGGGCTTCCAGCCTCCTGACCTTCCATAGGAGCCAAACGTTGGCTTGGAGACCCAATGGGGGAGCATAATCCTACAGGTAATTGATTGACCAATAGCAGATCCCACCTCCCCCGTTGTACATTCTGCCTCTTCCCTTCCCTGTTTTAGTCTTATAATCCATATTATCCCCTCGTATTTCTTAGTGCTTAATTATAGACATGTTTTTATGGTTTATTGTTTTTAATGTTGAAAAGCAACTGTCTGAAAAGGCTCCTGGATTGGGGCTGAAAGGTGAAAGCGGAAGCGGTTTGCTCCATCCCATAATTGGGTAGATCAGGTTGCCCTGATAGATTACAGAAAGAAAACACTGACTATATTTAATGTTGTAATCTGCCCAGAATCACCTCGCAGCAGGGGTGGCTTCCAACCGGCTTGGTTGCCGGTTCACTCATGCGCACGTGCTCAGGATGCATGCTGCATGCGCATGCATAGTTCAATTAAAACTGTTCTGTGCATGAGCAGAACTTAAAAACAAGATGGCGGCACCAATGGCGCCGCCTGGGGAACCGGTTCAGGGGCATGGCAGGCCTCGGTCGCTGCCGGTTCCAGCAACCCAGGCCCCCATACCACTACCGGTTGGGCCGAAGCGGGCCGAGCCAGTAGGAACCCACGTCTGCCTCACAGTGAGATGGGCTGCAAACAAATTGAATGAATGGATGGATAGAGAGGTGATGGATAGATAGATGATAGATAGATAGATAGATAGATAGATAGATAGATAGATAGATAGATAGATAGATAGATGACAGACAGACAGACAGACATAATAACACTGCTGTATACCACATTGGGAAGGCCATATTTGGAATATTGCATACAGTTCTGGTCGCTAGGATACAAAATAAATAAATGCTGAGGCCCTAGAAAGTGTGCAGAGCAGAGGAACAAAAGGTCTGGAGCTTAAACTGTATGATGAACGGTTAAGGGAACTTGGTAGGTCCAGCCTAATGAAGAGAAGGATTAAGGGTGACATGATAACCCTCGTCCACTCTTGGAAGGGCTACTCCAGGAAAGTGGGGGTTGACTTATTTTCCAAAACTCCTGAGGACAGGATAAGAATTGCTGGATGGAAGATTATGAGAGAGAGATCCAAGCTGGGACCAAGAAGAACTAAGGAAAAATTTCTTGACAATAAGAACAATTAATAAAACAGCTCACTTCCTAGAGTCGTGGGTGCTCCATCTCTGGAGGTTTTCAAGAAAAGATTGGACAACCGTTGTTTGATGACTCCTACCTTGGACAAGGGGTTAGGCTAGAAGATCTCCAAGGTCCCTTAAATTCTAGGATTTTATAGTGAACTGAAGTTGTCCTGAAAAACTGGGATAATAGCATGACTAAAATATGTAGTTGGATGCAGGGTTCAGACCAGCAAAATCTCTTCTGAGTAAGGAAAGATCATGAGATAGGCCAAAAGTACTTTGGACAGCTGCTCTTTATGAGTAAACTGCAGGAATAGAAGTATTTGCAGTAAACTCTTGAGCTGAGCAGTTGGCAGTTGAAGAATTACATCTAAGTTTATAGAAACGTAGCCCTTAATAACTCAAGATTTGGATGATTCTCATTTCTTAATCTCCTTTGAAGTAACTTTTATTACTTTCTAAAAATATTTTTATTAAAGCTTTACAAAGAGCACAAAAGCTTTATTAAATGTTTATAAAGAACACAAAATTAATAACAAGTAAAAGCGGAAAAGAAAGAAGAAAAGAATCTAAGCGTGCAGAAAGAAAGAAGAAAAAGAAGTTTTAAATTTCCTTTGCAGCAAATATCTGTAGAAGTTATAAAGTTATCTCCTACTATTATTACAAAGAAAAGCTCACTTTTTAAAAAATATAAAGTTTTTTATTTATTTTCAATCTTTAAAATATAAACAAACCATCTTTCCATAAGCAGTGTGTCATCTCTGTGCAACATTCTTCTTCTGTCTATTATCCATTTTGTTTCTAACTATAAACACCCCAAACTATAAGTGCATTTTGTTCTGTTTTATATAAACGTAAAGAATTTTCAGTCAACCACAGATAAATATTCTATTTTTTTCTCTAATTAAGTTAATTTAACTACCTCTGCCAGTTTGGTGAAATGAAATCAAATGGCTAAACCTTTTATTATTTTTTAAATATTGAAACTCTCTGCAAGAGATAAGTTTTTATAGAACTCCCTGGGTGACTTCCCTTCAATCCATAGTTTTAACTATGTGTTTAACCATTTATAAAATGATCTCTTTTAATTAGCAGAAGAAGAATGTTTTGTTGATTTTATAAAATTATAAATGGATTAAGGATCTAAATGGGTTTAATAAAATTTGAAATTGATTATACAAATCCTTCCAATCGAGAAAATATTCAATTTTTTTTTTACATTTGGAAGCAAAGCAATATGATAAAGTGGGACTTTGAAGACTGGACACTAGAGGACACCTGCAGAAAATGAAACATTGGATGCATTGAGGGAGATCTGTAAACAATGGACTCAAAAATTCATGTTAAAGGACTCTTTCATTATTGACAGACTGTATCAAGGCTCTGGAATGGGAACAGGTTTACTAGACAAGACAGAAATAAAAATTTAAAAATGACAAGCTACAAGAAGCATATGGGAAAATAAAACAAAGGAAATCACAAAAAAGGAAACGCAAATCATAGACTAGGACAGGGGTCAGCAAACTGCAGCTCTGGAGCCGCATGTGGCTCTTTCCTCCCTCTGCTATGGCTGCTTTTGAGAGGAGCTTCTTGGGTGGGGGGAAGCACAGTGCGCCAGGAGAAGACTCTCTGGCAAGGGGAGGGTTTCCCAGTTGTCTCCACAATTGATAGGGCTTCCAGTTACGACAGGTAGAGGAAAAAGTACACAGCACTAGGAGGAGACTCTATGGTGGGGGAACTGAACTTCCGGTCAGCTCCAGAATTGAACAGGGGGCTTCCGGTTAGGACCTTTGTGGCTCCCGGTGTTTTCTTTTCTGTGGGAAATGGGTCCAAATGGTTCTTTGAGTGTTTAAGTTTGCCGACTCCTGGACTAGGAGAATGGCTTTGTATATTGCAGTGATGACTAACCTTTCTGCCATCACGTGCCAAAAGTGGGGGGAGTGCAGGGGATCATACACGGGTGGGCCCACACCAATAATTCTAAGTATGTGACCCCCCATCTGCCACGTATGCACGCGCGACGCCGTGTATGCATGTGCGACCGCTGCTTTTTGCATGCAATTTTTAGCCCTCCCAGGGCTCCAGAAGCTTTCTAGGAGCCTGGGAGGCGAAAACGGCCTCCCCGCCCTCCCGGGGACCCTCAGGAGACTTCAGGAGGGCGAAAAACCACCAAACGCGCAAACCAGAAGTCCGTTCCAGAACTTCCGTTTTGCGCATTGGGTTGTTTTTTGCCCTCCGGAGGCTTCAGGGAAGCTTCTGGAGGATGAAAAAAGGCCGAAAATGAAGGCCGAAGTCAGCTGGCGAGTGCCCACATGCACACTGGAGCTGACAGGGCAACGCCTCGCGTGCCCTAACAAATGGCTCTGCGTGCCACCTGTGGCACACATGCCTTGGGTTCGCCATCAGGGGTATATTGGATTTATAAAAGAGATTTGTGAAGATTGTCTGTGATTTTGTGAGAAGAGACAAACAGAGGGCGGGACCCCAAGTGTTTGGATATTATTTGAAGGGATTAGAAATTAAGGCCGTTGGGAGCGAAGGGAACAAATATTAAATTGGTTTATCTGACAAAGGTTAAAATAGATGGCTTGACATTTGGGGGAAATTTTAATGGATTTTCTTTGACCAGGAGTAGATGATGAACTCCGAACAAAACGCTTTCATGAGAAAGAGTTCATTTTCTATGTTTTATATTTTATCTAATTAAGGTTAAAATTGTTATGCTGCTATATTCTGATTTGATTTAAATGATGAGGTTTGGGCGATTTGCTTAATGATAACAAATGAGATATGAAAGAAGGAACTGAAGTGTGTGTTTTAGATCAAGTTTATAATGTTGCTATTTCTGGTAACTATAAATGCACTTTTGTTGATTAGGATGGATGATGAGATTTTAAAAATACATTTATAAAGGAAGATGTGAAGAGACAGTTTGCTGTGTTTTAAGAGATAGCCATAACTTTTTTTAAAACTGGTAATACTTGCTTGGATGAAGAGGGAAGTAACTTTTTTTTTTTAAAAAAAATGTATTTTTATTGTTTACATATAAATATATTGAGTACAATGTAATTGTACTGGCATTCCATGCCATGAAACAAAGGTAAAAACAAAATAACATATATACTATTTTAAACAGTGGCAGTGTTGTACAGTTATTTCTGAACCATCATATTCTAGAATGTCAACTTATCTATCATTCTAATACCTACATTCTAATCCTAATGTCCACCTAATTTGATTCTTTCACATTCCAACTTCTAGCTTATGTTTCTAATCATTGATAGAATCTATTCCATGTAGCATACGGTAGTATTCTGTATCTCCTTTGTCTCCTATTTTTAGGGTTAGTCTCTCCATTTCCACACAGACTAGTATCTTCCTCCTCCTCTGAAGGGGTGTTTTCGCTCTTCCCCTGCTGTGCATGCACAATTCTTGCTGTGATCAAGATGTGCAATATTAGGTATAGTGTCCCTTTATCATAGCCATCTGATATAATTCCCAGTAAAAATAAGTCTGGCTTAAACTCTATATGTTGTCTGGTCATTTTTTCTAACCACATATGAATTTGTATCCAAAATTTCCTTGCCTTTATACAAGTCCAACACATGTGGTAATATGTGCCAAGTATTTGTTTGCATTTCTCTTTAAGGGCAACAAAGATGATTTGAAAGCTGGAGGCTACAATATCTGAAGAAGGGTTGCAAGAATTGGGTGTGGCCAGTCTAGAGAAAAGAAGGACCAGGAGGGACATGATAGCAGTGGTCCAGTATCTGTGACACTGCCACAAAGAAGAGGCAGTCAAGCTATTCTCCAAAGCACCAGAGGGGCAGGACAAGAAACAATGGATGGAAACTAATCAAGGAGAGAAGCAACCTGGAACTAAGGAGACACTTCCTAATAGGGAGAACAATTAAGGAGTGGAACTGCTTGCCTTCAGAAATGGTTGGTGCTTCATCACTGGAGGCTTTGAAGAAGAGGCTGGACAGCCATTTGTCTGGAGTGGCATTCGGTCTCCTGCTTCATAAGAGAACTTTCTCATGGTCATCCTTTGCAACCCACATGGCCCCCCCTTACATTCCCCAAAAGGTGAGAAATTTCAAGAGTCCCTAGGCAGCAGGCTAACGATTATAAACCAATAGGCTACAGGATACAGGATACATAGGAGAGAAAGTAATAAAGTAATAAAAATGAAATATCCCGGGAAATATTAAAAAAGCAGAATATTATATTTCCCTGGATTAGAAATGAAGGAAAATGTTTTTAGCTAGGAAACAGACTCACTCTTAATAACCCCCATCTTTGTCAATGGCCCATTAAAAGGCCTGGGCCAGTCTATTCTACATAACAAAGATCTCCCCCATACAGCTCCAGGGTGATGGGATTAAGGCATGATAGTATTAGCCCTTGACCCATCTCACCAAAGGGCACCTGGGAAGAAGCAAGGCTCAACCAAACGTGGACTCAAAGCACAGCCTAGAGAGTTGCCCCTGCAGGGCCCCATGGGAGTCTGACAATCAATCAGAATTCAAGTTCAAGATCAAAGGCCAGAGAGGGCATAAAACCAGGGACTTTCAGCATCTCTGCCTCCTTTTCTTCTTCACCCAACATCTGGAAACATGGGATTCCGTTTTTCTGTTCAGGAGCTCAAGCCATGGGATCCTGTCCACCATTAAACCATCTTTCCAAGCAGCCT
Organism: Thamnophis sirtalis; assembly: GCF_051295495.1. Classification (NCBI taxonomy): domain Eukaryota; kingdom Metazoa; phylum Chordata; class Lepidosauria; order Squamata; family Natricidae; genus Thamnophis; species Thamnophis sirtalis. The sequence continues at coordinate 25,883,387 of NW_028261382.1, forward strand.
CCATGTTTCCTGTGTCTTTCCCCCCACTTGGGAACCCAGAAGGACATTTCTCCCAACAAAAGTATACTAAAGGATAATAAACTGTAAGGTGTAAATGTAACCAGGGTCCCCTGAAGAATGGCAGATTCACAGGTCTGACACATGGGTTCTTTTGTGTTCCTCCAGCCCAGCCAGTATCCAGAAGGGTTTCTGAGCATGTACAGATACCCTTCTGGATGATGTGAAGCGAGGTCTCAGAATCAGTGAGAGTGCTTTAAAACGGTGCGTGTCTTCACGAAGCAGCTCTAAAGAGATGTAAAACTTTGAACAACCTTTGAGCACAGACGACACCCTCCCGACCCACCTTTTCTGTCCTATCCTCTCTGGTGTCCAGGAAGAGGCTCATGGCCTCCCTGCCTCTCTGTGCCCAGCCTTACTCCTGCTCCCTTCCCCACCTTCCCCCACCCTCCTTGCCTTGACACAGACTCTGGTGCTTAACGGAAGAGACCGAGTCTAGGAAAAGCAGCTTTTGGAATCGGGGACCATATGTCAGTTCTGAAAATGAAATTGCTCTCTTAGGTCATCAGGAAAAAGCAGCTTGACAGACAGGCTAGCACGAAGCTCCCTCATCTCCAAGTGTCATCTCCTTTTTGGAAAGGACTCTTAGCACCCTCTCAGCTTCCCTTTGAGCTGGGAGGTTTTCCAAACCACTGGGGCTTCTACCGTGAACTTCCTTTTCTCCCTCTTCAGTGCAGGGAGCCGGGTGTTTTCTCTCTCCCCCACCCCTCATCAGATTCCAGTAAACAAACTGCGGCCAACCACTTACTCAACGCAGCTCAGGTTAAACCATGGCTGGAATTCTGCGGCCACTTGTGGCTACATACAAGAAGGAGGGTATTCAGAGAGGCACAGTGAAGAGATTCAGGGGCTTATCTAGAAATAGAAATAGCCCTTAGACTTATATGTTGCTTCACAGTGCTTTACGCTCCTCTCTAAGCGGTTTACAGAGTCAGCCTCTTGCCCCCAACAATCTGGGTCCTCATTTTAGGTCCTCAACCTTCAGCTGGTCAGAATCAAACTCTTGGCTGTGGGCAGAGTTAGCCTGCAATACTGCATTTTAAGCACTGGGAAGGAAGAAGGGAAGGAAGATAGCAATAGCACTTATATGCCACTTTAGAGTCCTTTACAGCCCTCTCTAAGCGGTTTACAGAGTCAGCATATTGCCCCCAACAATACGGGTCCTCATTTTACCCACCTCGGAAGGATGGAAGGCTGAGTCAACCTGGAGCCTGGTGAGATTTGAACTGCCAAATTGCAGGCAGCTGGCAATCAGCAGAAGGAGCCTGCACTATTGCACCCTACATACTGCACCACCACGGCTCCTATACATCCTATGAAAAATGGTTTGGTCTAAAGAAGAGACAGTTGTGTGGAGACGTGATGATGCCTTCAAGTAATTCAAAAGTCACCAGGAAAATGAGTGGGGACGTATTCAAACCCAAACTGGGAAAGTGCCCAAATTCATGAAAAGTGTTTGAGTGAATAGGACACATAACCAAGTAGAAGGTCAAGAAGAAAACTTTGCAAATCATTTGGCCAAGGAAACGAGGGAGTTCAACTACCCCAGTATTAAAAGGGGCCAGGCTCTACAGCTTGGGAGAGGCAGCAGCTGTTTCCTGCGACTTAGAGGAAATTTCTCATCTTCCGAATGGGAACTCAGTATAGGAGGAGGGACGGGAGGAGGCGGCGTGAAAAGGGGGATCAGCGTAGAATCTCTACAGAGCAGAGGTGAAATGCTAGCAGTTCGGAACAGTTCGCCCAAACTGTTAGCAAAGATGCCAGCTGTTCGCCCAAACCGGTAGTAAAAAAATGCTACCAGTTCAGCCAAACCACGAAGACGTCTTCGGACAGGGCTGGCTCTTTGGCTTTGAAACAGAGATGAGCACTGCCTCCTAGAGTCGGGAATGATTAGCACATATATACGAGGGGAACCTTTATCTTTACTGAGCCAAAAGAGAACTACGTGTGGAGTCTTAACTAACTAGACCATTAGTTGAAGAGACTCTTGGCAGAGGCTTTTAGCAGTAAATCAGTTTAATCGAATCTTCATGTGTGGCCTTTCGTACCTGATATTTAGGGATCAGCTGTACTGAACTATCTTGCATTTACAAATTGTTGAGGAATCTTGGAAATGTTGGGAAAGAGAAACCTTACAACTCTTCAAAGTCACCATATTGCAGGCTGGGAGAATGGAAGATTAACATTTTGAATTTTGAGTGAGATGACGTCAGTGAATAGCATTAGCAATAAGCACTTAGACTTATATACCGCTTCACAGTGCATTACAGCCCTCTCTAAGCGCTTTACAGAGTCAGCCTCTTGCCCCCAACCATCCAGGTCTTCATTTTACCCACCTCGGAAGGACGGAAGGCTGAGTCAACCTTGAGCCTGGTGAGATTTGAACTGCCAAATTGCAGGCAGCCGGCAGTCAGCAGAAGTAACCTGCAGTTCTCATGAATTAAGGGTAAAAGTTTCTATCCATGGAAATCCTGAAGGGAAACCATTCGGAAGTGTTGGATTGTTCCTTGTGGGATAGCTAGCAGGGGGGCTGAAATATGGGTCTCCCAATCCCAGGTCAATGACTTATCACAAACCACAAAAATAAAAAGATAAACTTCCTGACCTATTTCTTTTCTTCACTGATGGATGCAACCCCTTGTATGTGCTTCGTAACAGCTGAAGGTGGGCAGTTTAATTCCTCAAGCCTCTGTTGTAGCCTTATGGAGACAAATGGATGCAAGATGCTTTTTCACTTTTTACAAATCTTCCTATATCTATACCTCTACCCCAGGACAGTTGCCCAGCCCGGTTTGAAAGGAGATGACAGCCCAAAAAACAACTGTGCATTTTTACAAGGAGAAGCCTTTGCAGATAGTAGCTGATGTGCAAGAGAAAATTAGGGCAACTGCCGGGGCTTCCCTGGGGAAAACGTTGAAGCTTTTATCTAACACAAGATCCTCATTTTTTTCTGGATTTACATCTCTTCTCCCGCTACCCCCAGGTCTGCCTCAATTCCATTCTGCCCCATTTAACTCTGGATTCGGCTGCTCACAGCTATCTCGACTTTTGACAAGACAGGGAGATTCTGCAAAGCTTGACAACTACCAGGAGTCTTCGGGGCCCAATTCAAGGTCCTGCTTGTCACTAAACTGCTCCGGCTCCCCTTGAGACCCCCTGTCACTTCAGTCTGCTGCCTTCCACGATGCAGCTGGGAGAGGCTGCTCCTGCTGCCGTCTCTTTGCGCACCGACTGGAGGCGGGAAGGGAAAGGTTCTGCAAGCAGGAACATATTGTACGCTGCCTTGCTCTGCTGCAGACGTCTCTGGTGCGATTTAAAAATAGAGATCAGTGACTAGTTTCATCATCCCACAACATAGTAGAATAAAATAGAGCTGGGAGGGGCCTTGGAGGTCTTCTAGTCCAGCCGCCTGCTTAAGCAGGAGCACTATACCATCTCAGACAAGCAACTGTCCAGTTTCTTCTTAAAAACCTCCAGTGACCTACAGCCTTTAGAAGGGAAGCTGTTTCACTGGTTAATTGTCCTCACTGTTAGGAAATTTCTCCTTAATTCCAGGTTGCTTCTCTCCTTGATTGGTTTCCATCTGTTGTTTCTTGTCCTGCTCTCTGGTGATTTGGAGAATAATTTGACCCCCTCTCCTTTGTGGCAGCCCCTCAAATACTGAAAGACTGTTATCCTGTCCCCCCGCCCCAATTCTTCTTTTCTCTAGACTGGCCAGACCCAAAAACTGCAGCCGTTCTTCCTATGTTTTAGTCTCCAGGCCTTTGGTTACTGGCTCTTCTCTGAACTTTTTCCAAAGTCTCAAAATCTTTTTTGTAGGATGGTAACCAAAATTGGCTGCAGTATTCCAGGTGTGGCTTTATTGGGGTTTTATAAAGCAGCACTAATACTTCACTTGATCTGGATTCTATGACTCTGTTTATACAACCCAGGGTTGTATTAGCTTTTTTGGCTGCTGGCTCATGTCTAAGTGATTGTCCACTAGGACTCCAAGGTCCCTCTCACAGTCACTGTTTTTGAGCCAGGTTTCATGTAATCTGTCCTTGTACCTTTGATTTTTTCCCTCCTGCCTAAATGTAAATCTTTGCTTTCCTCCACCTTAAAAATTATTTTGTTGGACAGGCCCCATTGTTCAAGTTTGCCATCTCTCAAAAATTGTGTAGGATCTCATGCTTGGGCAGGGTGGTGGTTGGACTAGATGACCTACAAGGTCCCTTCCACTCTATTGATCGGTTAATTTGTTAAAATGATACAGTTCCAGGGAGTTCAGGGAAGGCTTCCTAAATTTGCAAATCATCTTTGGCTAATGCCTGGAGGAGGGGTGGAGAGGGGCTGGGAAGGGAAATTCCAGAATTCTTAGGCTTGAACAGAGGGCAGAAACAAACAGAATGAAATATAAGTATATCAAATGCTTTTTATAAATGATATGGAGAAAGTTGCAAGCCATAAATTGTTAGGTGGGGTGGCTAATACTTTGAAGTAGAGGGGAAAGAAAGACCGGCTTGATAGAACTGTGGGTGGAAACAAGAGTGAAATTTAATAGGCAGAAGCGTAAAGTCATACAACTAGGTGTGAAAAAACAAAAGAAACACAATGGTGGAAATCTGGCTGAAGAGCAGGATGTGAGAAGAATTTGGCTATGCGGATAGTCCTCAATTTACGAACACAATTGAGCCCAACATTTCTGTTGTTAAGTGAGACATCTGTTAGGTGAATTTTGTCCCGTTTTTGACACAGTTTTTTGCCACCATTGTTAAGTGAATCACTGCGGTTGTTCAGTTAATGACCCTGTTGTTAAGTGAATCCGGCTTCCCCATTGGCTTTGCTAGTCAGAAGGTCTCAAAAGATCACTGCAACCATTGTAAATAGGAGACACTTGCTAAGCATCTGAATTTTGATGACATGAGCCATGGAGTTCCTGCCATGAGATTTGATTCAACAAGAACCAGGAAAGGAGGAAGAGAGAAGCCAGAGCTTCACATTGGCTACTAGAGGAAGATAAGAACAGTGGTGGCACAGTGGTTAGAATGCAGTATTGCAGACTAACTCTGCTGACTCCCAGCAGTTTGATTCTCACCAGATTCTCACTATCCATCCATCCACCCACCCACCCATCCACCTACCTAACTATCTAACTACCTACCAGCTGTACCGGCGCAGTGGTTAGAATGCAGTATTGCAGGCTAACTCTGCTGACTGCCAGTAGTTCGATCCTAACTGGCTCAAGGTTGACTCAGTCCTCCCTCCTTCCAAAGTCAGGAAAAGGAGGACCCAGATTGTTGGGGGCAATGTGCTGCCCTTGAAAACTGCTTAGAGAGGGCTGTAAAAGCACAGTGAAGCGATATATATATGTCTAAGTGCTACTGCTATTTTTCTCCCGTTGTAGGATCCGGTGATGGCCTGTGATGGTCTTCTGCAGCTCTGCCTCTTCCATCACCACCATCAGAAGAAGAGCTGTTTGTTGAAGCCTCATCTGCAAGCATTGCCAAAACCAGTATTGGTGTGAAGTCTTGGATGGCTGAATTAACACAATAGCTACATCGACAGGGGTCCATGATTTTCAGCGCAGCTTCTTCCAAAGACTCCATTTTTTTCTTTGTCTTAGTAAACCACAATGTGCTTTATTAGGGGCACTGCACACTGTACTACACACTTAAACATGAGTCAACAATGTGCAGCTGCCACCAAAAAAGCTAATACAATCCTTGGTTGTATAAACAGAGGCAGAGAATCAAAATCCAGTGAAGTGTTAGTCATCATTATCTTTTAACGACCCCCATAATCCCTTGCGGAATGGAGCTGAGTGTTTACTGGCCAGATGCCCTTCCTGTCACCAATGCGGAGTTTTATTCAGCGGATATATTCTCATTGTGCCCAGATAGAGAACAGCCTCCTGATTGTGAGGCAACTGCTCCACCTCTAGGCCACTGCTCAACTCTGCATGTGAAGTATTAGTAGCACTTTATAGATCCTTGGTAAGATCACACCTGGAATAATGCATCCAGTTTTGGCCACCACATTACAAAACAGATGTTGACACTTTGGAAAAAGTTTGAAGAAGAGCAACTAAAATAATTAAAGGCCTTGGGTCTAAAACATATGAAGAATGGCTGCAGGATTTGGGTTTGCCTAGTCAGGAGAAAAGAAGGATTAGGGGGGGACAGGATAGCAGGATTCCAGTATTTGAGGGGCTGCCACAAAGAAGAGGAAGGGGTCAAATTATTCTCCAAAGCACCAGAAGGCAGGACAAGAAACCATGGATGGAAATTAATCAAAGAGAGAAGCAACATGGAAGTAAAGAGAAACTTCCTAACAGGGAGAACAATTAACCAGTGGAACGGTTTTCCTCCAGAAGTTGTGGGTGCTTCATCACTGGAGGTTTTTAAGAGTCTAGACAGCCACTTGTCTGAAATAGGGTCTCCTGCTTGAGCAGGGGGCTGGACTAGAAGACCTCCAAGGTCCCTTCTGATTCTGATTCTGTACGGAGGAAGCCCCAAATGTCTCTGGCCACTTTGTCCTGGAAAGGATGGCAGGGGGCAGGGGGTGGGGTGGAACAGGACTGCATGCCACCCAGGTTACTGCAGGCTCCCTACTGCCTGCCGAGCCACCTCTTCAGAGCTGCAGCCTCTGAGCCCAGCTGTTGCCTGCCTCTCTTCATTTTGCAGAGCAGAAAGGCAGAGCATAAGCTGCTTTGGGCATTTCAGTGGGTGGCAAAGTTAATAAAATATTGAAAAGGATTTCTGCTTTTGGAACTCATGCACAGATGGGAAATGAGAAATTCATGGGATCCAGCCACTCTCAGAAATTCCATTCTTCAGATCAGCTGCAGCAGCAGCTGTAAATGCGCTGGGAATGGAACGTGAAAATGGGTATTTCTGGGAAAGGAGACAAGCAGAGGGCTGCCGTTTGACACCCATTGTCATATGCCTTTAGTTTTCCTTGATGAGCCAAGCAAAGTGAGGCTTTTCTGCCTCTGTCTAAAAGCCAGAGAAAAGGACAAAAAACAAATGCGCAAATGGACAGAATTCTCTACTTTGAACTCCCCTGCAGGTGACCTCGGACTCATGTTCACAACCAGGTAACAAAGGCTAAATGTCAACTCGCAAAGCATCGCTGGCCTGCTCTTGAGTTGCCATAGGCAAGGGGGATGGGGAACTGACAATGAAGCAGAGCAGCCACAAAGAGAAGCACATTCCACGCCTATCTTTCTCAAGGCTGTCTCCCAGGTTACCCACATCAGCCGGAGGGGCTGTGTGATCTCTACAGCCCACAAAAGTGCTCTGTTGGAGAATGTGATTTATGACACACCCTGGGGGGAGGGGGGGAAACAGGGTCATAATTGGGTCGTAAATTATGTGGGGTCAGAGTTGCCTTCACTTGGTTACGTGCTGACATGTTGCTCCTAATAAATAACTGGATTTCTTTTGAAGCTTGGCTCGAGACTCATGGTTTAATTAGGGCATCTGTTGGAACCCTGACACTGAAACTGGAAAGTGGGAAGATTACATGTGTGATGAGAAGTTAGATATTTGAGAGGTGTCACCAAGAAGAGGGGGACAACCTCTTCTCCAAAGCACCCAAAGGCAGGGCAAGAAGTAACAGATGGAAGCTGATGAAGGAGAGAAGCAACCTAGAATTAAGGAGAATTAAGGAGAAACTTCCTGACAGTGAGAACAATTAACCAGTGGAAGGGCTTCCTATCAGAAGTTGTGAGTGTTTCAACACTAAAGGTTTTCAAGAAGAGACTGGACAGCCATTTGTCTGGAATGGTAAAGGGCCTCATTCTTGAGCTGTGGGGTGGACTAGAAGACCTCCAAGGTCCCTTCCAACTCTTTTCTTCTGTTGTTCTGTTATAAAGGGTTAACGTGTTTCCGCTGAACTTTCCACCCAGGGTTTTAAATCAGGCATACCATTATTAGCACCCAATGAATATTGAAATAGTTTCAGCATAGAAGATTCAGCGATGATACAGAATAGTTTTTAGCATTCAAACTGGATAATTGATAAAACGTGAAAATATTTGCAAGAAAGTTGTTATTTGGTTCAGTAAAATTTCACAGGGAAGAGATTAAATTAACTGAGGTGTGAGAGAGGGGGAAAAAAACCATTCCAAGTAGCAAAACAGAAAGTCCAGCCAGGTGTGTGGAAAATGTCTAGGGAAGCCAGACATGAAGTCGATGAATCAATCAGGACAGAGCCGGAAGGGACCTTGGAGGTCTTCTAGTCCAACATCCTACTCAAGCAGCAGACTCAGGTGGCTGTCCAGGCTCTTCTTATAAAAATCTCCAGTGATGGAGGAGCACCCATAACATCTGGAGGCAACTTCTGTTCCACTGCTTAATTGTCCCCACTGTTAGAAGTTGTAGGTTGCTTCTCTCCTTGATTAGTTTCCATCCATTGTTTCTTGTCCTGCCTTCTTGTGCTTTGGAAAATAAGTTGACCCCCTCTTTTTTGTGGCAGCCCCTCAAACACTAGAATACTATTAGAAGTAGATTCTGGAATACTACTAGTAGTAAACGGACAATATCTTCCAGGAGAAATTCTAGCATGTTTTGGTCACAAAGACCGTATCTAGTACAGTAACTCAAAACTGGTCTATAGGCCCTCCAAAATTCCTTAGGAATAAACACTCATATAAACAATCAAAGGAGACTTGTCACCCCTAAGATCCAAATCTCTCTTTTTCTTTGCTTCAATAAGAAGGAGTTGGCACCAGGATGGCCTCTGATGCCTGATTCGTTTCCTGCTTTTCCTGAACATTCCCAGAGTTATCTACTGTCCCCCAGCAGGCAGTTGGAAGCCAGGAAGATATATTTTTATATTTCAATGTATGTACAGAAGAACTTTTAAAAATAGTTTATTTCTAATCGAGACCCCAAATTCCTTGCTTGTATTCCATAATCTACTGGCATTTTCTTTTCCATACTTAAAAAGAGACTGAAGATTTGCAAATGCTACAAGAGATGCTATATTGCATCCATCATAAAACATGGATACCTTTCCCATTGAGTGTGGAATCTAAGTGGGCATATGGGTAGAAATCATACTTGATGCATCATATTTTATTTGGTTAGCCTCACACACTTAGTTCATCTAAGACTTTTGCCAGATCCTGTGAGATGAATCTGGGAAGCTCAGAACATCAACAAAAGCTTTAGAGTGCCCAATGATGGGCCTTTGTTAAGTGACAGAAAAGAATCAGAATCACATAAAGTATTAGTACTGCTTTATAAATCCTTAGTAAGACCACACTTGGAAGACTGCATCCAGTTTTGGTCACCACATTATTAAAAAGATGTTGAGACTTTGGGAAAACTGGAGAGAAAGGAATTAAAATGATTAAAGGCCTGGAGACTACAGCATATGAAGAACGGCTGCAGGATTTGGTTATGGCTAGTCTAGAAAAGAGAGACTAGCGGGGGCATAATAGTAGTATTCCAGTATTTGTGGGGCTGCCACAAAGAGGAGGTCAACTTATTTTCCAAAGCACCAGAAGGCAAGACAAGGAAGGGTGGATGGAAATTAATCAAGGAGAGAAGCAACCTGGAATTAAGGGGAAACTTCCCAACAGTGAGGACAATTAACCAGTGGAACAGCTTCAGAAGTTGTGAGTGCTCCAACACTGGAGGTTTTTAAGAAAAGACTGTACAGCCACCTGTCTGAAATGGCTTGAGCAGGAGGTTGGACTAGAAGACCTCCAAGGTGCCTTCCAGCTCTATTCTGATCGATTGATTATTTTACATGTGATTATGGTTACATCCATCATTAAATTCTTTTGTGGTCTCTCTAAAATAATTTGTTGCTTCATCCAGAATCACCATTGTTTCTTACTGGCAAGAATTTTGCAAAGTGGTGGCTCAGCTAGCTTCTGCAGGGTTGTTCAATATATCCTTCTCTATTATATTTTTATTCTGCTCTTCATTCAAGGATCCCAAGAGGAGCTTTTGATCTATTTCACATATCTCAAAGCTGGTAATGTTTGCCATTAAGTGGGAATTCACCAGGGAAACATCCATTACCCATCCTTTATCTCTGAAGGCGTGTCACTCCAAGACATGGTCCTCAGAGCCAGACTTCACATTTCTTAGTGGGAATTGATGGGTCTTGGAGGCAGGCCAAAAAAATGAAGCCGCGTTGAAGCTACACGTTCCGAAATATCCTGATGTGAACCTGAGTGAGCTTTGAAGCCAGGAAAGCTGAACCTGTTTCTCAACTGAAGTCCCCTGCGTGAATAAGGTGAAGAAGATCCACTAATTTGCCACCTAATTACTGGCTTTATTTAAGACAAAACACAACACATTCATGAGATGAGACCGATGTGTGAACCTGGAATCCACCTAAGGCAAAACAACAACAGGAGAAATTTTTTGGAGTGGGGAGCTGCCTTGTTAGACATGCAGGCATGGCAAAATGAGGAACTTGTCTTTCCCACCAGCCATGAGATCCTGAGTGGCCCTAAAGGATTTGGCCAAGGCATGAGCGACTCTTTTTTGGGAGGGAGGGGGGGATTGTATTGTGAAGAGACCCAAGAACCAGAGTACATAGACAGTAGTGTGGGGCAGCTCCCGAGAACTTCATGGGAGTGATCTGACCATGAGAGAGGTGTAAGAGAAGCCCCCCCCCCCCCCGAATGCAATCACAGTGCTGCTGCTCCTGTAGAAAAACCTGATCCGGTTTTATGACCGTCATTATACGCTGGGCCCGGAATGGTCTGGCAGAGGCCATTGATGTCATGGACAGCACGGTCCAGAGGATAAGAGAATAATAATCTCATTATCAGACACCCCTTAATTTTTTTAAAAAATGAATAGAATGGAATGTTATGGAATGGAAAATTAGAATGGAATGGAATGGAATAGAATGTAAAAAGAATAGAATAGAAAAAGAATTGAGTGTAAAAAGGATAGGATAGAATAGAACAGGAGAATAGGAATAGGAATGAATAGGAATAGACTATAGACTATAGACTATAGACTATAGAATAGGAATGGAATAGAACAGAACAGAATAGAGAATAGAATAGGAATAGCAATAGAATATAGAATAGAATAGGAATAAAGAATTGAATTGAATTGAATAGGAATAGAATATAGAATATAGAATATAGAATATAGAATATAGAATATAGAATATAGAATATAGAATATAGAATATAGAATATAGAATATAGAATATAGAATATAGAATATAGAATATAGAATATAGAATATAGAATATAGAATATAGAATATAGAATATAGAATATAGAATATAGAATATAGAATATAGAATATAGAATATAGAATATAGAATATAGAATAGAACAGAATAAAGAATAGAATGGAATAGGAATAGGAATAGAGAATAGAGAATAGAAGGTCTTCTAGTTCAGCCCCCTGCTCAATCAGGGGAACCTATTTCAAGCTAAAATATTTAAGCAGATTTTTATTATTTAAAAAAAATAAAAAAGAAGTTTTTCTGTGATGTGAATGTAAATGACACCACAATGATGTTACACTAATAAGTGCTGCATTTGGAATGATGGATAAGTTTCAGCAGTTTATAACCCTTTCATGGTGAATTGATAATGTCGGTCCCGGTGGAATGGTTGCTTAGGGTATATAAATCAGGTAGTTTCCTCTTTCCCTGCATTATGTAGCACCTTATATTTAACTCATGGTTTTTTCCCCCTGCCACACAAATTTGATGTATCCTCCTGCCGCAGTTTAAATCCCACAACAAAGTTGCCAAAGCAGATATTGTCCGAAACGGAAAAAGCAACAGATGCACGACAAGAGATTTATCACTCAGTGTAATATTCCATGTGATTAAAGCTATTCTTTTTCAGAATTGGAAACACTTACATTAAGAACATGGATGGCTGCAAAAGCTGTGTTACTGGATTTTTTTCCCTTTACACTATCATCGATGTCATTATGATGAGTTGTCCATGAAATTAATAGCAAAAGCATGGAAATATAAAAGAATAATAGTTGGATATGGAAAGAAACACGCTCAGCATCACAAGACAAGCTGTAGAAGGACCTGCATATGGATTCGAGAACAAATAAAAATATACACACTGAGCCACGGTGGTGCAGTGGTTAGAGTGCAATACTGCAGGCCATTTCTGCTGACTGCCAGCTGCCTGCAATTTGGCAGTTCAAATCTCACCAGGTTCAAGGTTGACTCAGCCTTCCGTCCTTCCGGGGTGGATCAAATGAGGACCCACATTGTTGGGGGCAAGAGGCTGACTGTAAACCACTTAGAGAGGGCTGTAAAGGACTGTAAAGCGGCATATGTCTAAAGGTTATTGCTGTTGCCCTTCCTTCCTTCTTTCCTTCCTTCCTTCCATCTATCCATCCATGGTGAAGCCCTGTGAAGCGGTATAAGTGCTTTTGCTACAATGCCATCAAAAGAATAAAAGAATTGAAATGGAAATGCAGGAAGAACTGATGGCAGGTGGACCAAAGGCAGTCATAGAACAGACCCAAAGAGACCTAAAACAAGATGGATCGACGACATCAGCAGGTATTGGGGGCCCAACTGGGAAAGGAAAACTCAGGACCGTCTGGGTTGGAAATAGGGAACAGAGGCCTTCATCGTGCAGTGGGTAGACCATGGTTAGAACGATGGTGGTGATGATGAACAAATAGATAAGTGCTTCTTAAAGTGACTGAAAAGGTTTTTTTCGGTCTGGTTAGAATTTTACATGGAAAAGTTAATTAACAAGGCAGCCACTGAGAAGTCCAAGTATGTGTTGAGAGTTAACAGAATAACAGAATTGGAAGGGACCTTGGAGATCTTCTAGTCCAACCCCCTGCTTAGGCAGGAAACCTTATACCACTTCAGACAAATGGTTATCCAACATCTTCTTAAAAACTTCCAATGTTGGGGATATTCACAACTTCTGGAGGCAACTTCTGTTCAACTGATTAATTGTTCTAAGCATTGGAAAATTTCTCCTTATTCTAGGTTGCTTCTCTCCTTGATTAGTTTCCACCCATTGCTTCTTGTTCTGCCCTCAGGTGCTTTGGGGAATAGGTTGACTCCCTCTTCTTTGGGACAGCCCCTGAGATATTGGAAGGCTTCTATTGTATCTCCCCTAGTCCTTCTTTTCATCAAACTAGACATACCCTGAATGCTGGTCTGTAGGACCAACAATGGGAGCCGATTTCCTCTCACTCGTCGGCCCTTCAGTCTGCAGAAAATGAATGGAAGAGCAAATAAAACCATTGCAAGCATGTTCCCTATTGCTGTCTACAGTTTGCAAAATGAGGACATCGTTTAACAAATCTTTTCCTGAACTAAACAAGAACCATATGGGACATTAGAAAAGGCTTAAGCACTATATAGTAATTAATTTGCTAACCTTTAAGCTGAAGCTCCACATTAACTAATCCCCCTCCCTCAGATTTTAATTATGCAGGCAGCAAGATTAAGGAACTTGGCAGTTTCTGCCTGGAACCTCTGAATACTTGAAAAGGATCTTAAAGAGAAGTTTGATTTGATTTTTCCCCCCACTACACTTTTGCAGTTGTGGAATTTCTGTCCACAGTTTTTCCCCTCCAATCAAGGCTAAACCATGCCCTTCAGAAAAAGGCATTTCAAATCCAAGCCCTGGAGCAGCCAAAAGGGAGGTGCTCACATTTTGGAGTCTCTACCTTGGTCCTGGGCATTTCCAATTGTAAGTCTCCAGCAGTTTCCCCGAGTCACTGAGATGCCAAAAAGAGTGGAGACTCCAGACGAGGCTTGCAAAAAATATCAGCTTTTATTTATGGCCATAGAAAAAGCTGGGTGACAAAGCTATATCCAAAACATACAGACGAATGCATGTAACGAATAGCCACCCCCTGCAAGAGGGGCTCAGAGTATTATATATATTTTAGGCAGCTAGAAACCAAGTTTATCCAATCAGAGACAAAATGATCTTTAAAGCATTCTTTTGTTCACGCTCCTGTCTCTGTCTCCCTTATCTGTGGAGTATTCCTATAGCCTTGTGTAGGGAGTGGTAGCCTCCCTTTGCCATGCTGTTTTTTCGGCAGAATGCATTAAGGATTTATGAGCCAGGCAAACTCCCTAGTTTGGTTCCTTTATCTATGGGGCCTGATATTCCCATGTAACAATTTCTTCTATGTTTTCAAGAATGTGCCTAGCTTTGAAGCCAAGAATAGAAGCAAGATAACATTTGCAGTCATGCCATCCAGTATTAAGGTTCCAATTTGCTAGGCTAGAAAGCAACTAATTTCTGACAGTATACAATAATATAAGCGGAAGCCAATAACAAAGCTTAATTCTTACTAAATGATTTCTAGCAGTATATCATATCAGAAACCGAACAGCAAATATTGGTTTGATCAGTAACAATTATATGGTAACATAAGCAATTTTCAGGTGCTGGTACTTTGAAAGGCAAAAAGGGTGGGGGAAAAGGATGTCCCTCCCCCTTTTTTCATTAAGATCAAAGAATTTGAAAGAATACAATGAATTTTGTGAATAAAAATGGTGACAGTTCGCAATTACTAGGTGCAAATACACATTATTTCCACAGCAAGGAAGATAAAGCAGGAATGGTGAAATGGATTGTTGTATTCAAAGAGGAAAATTTGTTTTCTTTTGGATATCACTTCTGGAATTTGTGCTTGTGAAGAAAAAAATGAAACTCGTTTTGTTCATTAGAAACATTTGGTGTTATAGGAATGGGTAGTTATATATTAATGTGTAAAAGCAAAAGTTGAGGCTGGAGTGTGTGCATATTGCACTGTGCTAAGAAGAGTTGGAAGTCAATGCACCTCTACTTTCTTTCTTTCTTTCTTTCCTTCTTTCTTTCTTTCTCTCTCTCTCTCTCTCCCTCCCTCCCTCCCACTTACTTGCTTACTTTTTCTCTTCTTTCTTCCTTTCCTTCCTTCCTTCTTTTCTTTTTTCTTCCTTCCTTTTTCTCTTCCCCCTTTTTTCTCACACCCGCTTTCCCCCGCTCCTTTTCCTTCCCTTAATTTCCTATTATTTCTTCTCTTCTTTGTATTTTATATACTACTACTACTACTACTACTACTACTACTACTACTACTACAACTACCGCTGCTGCTACTACTACTACTACCAACAACAACAACAACAACAACAGTTAAAAAGCTTCCACACATATCTGCAAATCAAGTCGTTAAAATGCCTGGGAGGAAATGTCTTACATTGTTATCATTTCATTTCACATGCGTTTCAGGGGGTTCTGATAAGAACCTCCTTGAGAGTAGAGTCCTTGGGTAGAGTCCTTGCTAGGGACACAATTGGTCGCCTTGTAGAAGGGGAGCCAAAGGTTTTAGGTTATGGTAATCCAACAGAGCAGGAATGATTTGGTAGCACCTTTCCGAATTCACAAATGTTATTAAAAGCGTTCCTGAACTGTGTAGAAAGTTAACACCCACCCCTCCTAGAAGAATGAAATATTTTAGGAAATATTTAAAAGGCAGAATATCACATTTCTCCTAAAAGAGAAATTGAAATCTTAAGGGAGACAGAAACTCAGAGCCACAGTTCCCTGCCCCAAGCAGATACTAAGCCAAGGCCAACTTTTAGAAATGCAGATTTGATAATCCATTCAAGACAGGATATTTTGAACAAAGGCAGAATTAAGTAAAATAGTAGGATCCAAACAAGGACAAAGCTATTAAGACACAATAGGAGTGGCCCAACACCCTTTCGGGACACAAGCCTCCTCATTACATTATCTAATTCAGCCCACCTAAAAAGTTAGCTGTCACTCCTGCATAGCCCCCTGGGAGTCTGACAACCGATAGAAGACATGTTCTTGCACAGGAACAGGAAGCTCAAGAACAAGGCCCAAGAGAGGGTATAAATAACCCTCACTCTCCACTCCATGTGTTCAGCTGCCCAGGATCTCAAAACCCATGTGGTCCTGCCCACCATTAAACCCATCTTTCCAAGCAGCCTCCATGTTTCCTATGTCTTTCTCCCCACTTGGAACTGAACCAGATGGATATGTAAGTATAATCTTTATTGTCATTGTACTTGAATACAACAAAAGATGTCTTCCAACAGCTGCAAACTATGTCTTTTAATAAAATGTACTAGTTGGATAAGAAGATACTGGATTACGACTGGTTTTTGTCTCGTGGGGGTGATAGTTTGTTTGTTTATGGACCTGAGACCTTTTGAGCAAGAGTTTAGTTCATGTTCCTTTCAATATGTCTGCCGGCCCTTTAAAGAGGCCAGTGTCTTTTGTGCTTGAGGGAACCTAGGCTTGATTTAGAATTGGGAGACATTTCCTTCCTTTGAACTGTTTTATTATACAATTACATTATTAATGACGGGGCAGACTTTTCAGGCAGGCCATTGATCACAGCCGAGGGCTGAGAGGTTCCTGTAACTAATTATTCATCATTCTCCCTGCTGGCCCATTTTTATTGACCGGTAAATCTGGAAGCCAGATGTTACCCAAGAAACCCCATGGCTCACTTGTGGGCGTTGTCACAATCTCTAGAAGGGGGGCGGGCAAGGGCCTATTTGGGGAGGGGCTCAGGAAATCACTTCAGGCCTTAAGCAGGGATGAAAATCATAAAGGTGTGCCCTTTGCCTCCCTCTCCTCCCCTCCTGCCCCACTCAATTCAAAGGGGCACCAAAGGATTTCAGTGGGCGATTGCATTGATGCTAATCTTTTGGTCATCATGTGCCGAAAGCGTGCGTCCGTGCGCCCACACCCATAATGCAATGCGCACACAACACTCCCCCTGCACACTCCACACCCCTGTGCATGCATGCCTGGGCCCACGCTCTCCCCCTGCGCTCCCCCCACACATGGACATGTGAACACCTCCCTGGTGCCCCGTTTTGGGCCTAGGAGGCCTCCCTGAAGCCTCCTGGGACAAAAATGGGGTGTGGGGGATGTTGCACCCCGTGCTCCCCTGCACATGGGCATGTGACCTTCACGCATGGGCATGTCTCCTGCATGCCCCCTGGGAGGCAGAGACCTGAAAATCAGCTGGCGCTCACGTGTGTGCGGTGGAGCTGAGCTGGGGCGACGGCTGGCGTGCCTGCAGAGGGGGTTCATAGTTTTGCCATCATGGGGCTATTTTTTGCACCAGTTTCTCCATCAGCAGCCATCCCACCTGGCCATGGACTCTGCCTGAGGGCGGAGATTCTGTAGCTCAGTCCTTTCCTCCGTTGTGTGTGCAATTGTGTCAGGGCTGGGGGGGGGGGGTTGCAGGGAGGAGAGCAGGCTGAGGAAGAAATATAGCTGGCATTAGATCTCCGCTTTATGGGACCGAAGCCATAAAAGCAGATTTAATTGTCTGACAGGATGATTCGACTTCTAGACGAGCCAGCGGCGGCGGCAGCAGCCTTTGCTTCCGTGCGCTCCTTCCCCCTCCCACCACCACCGCCGCCCTGGGCGTTGAATCTCTGCATAAATCAAACCTTTCGGAGGGAACCGCTCTGGGTCTCTATGCCATGCTGCAAACGGCCGCTTGTGGGCCTGTGCCAGGAGCTGTTGCCACCACGGAAGCCGTTTCCCCCAATTCCTTTCCTTCCTGAGTCGGGAGGGGGAGTCCTGGGCTAGGCAAACCCAAGGAGAGCAGCTGCTATCCCAGTTGCTGCTTCTACAGTAGGGGAAGTTCCAAACCGGGGAACTTTAAGGCTTGTGGGCTTCACCCCTTTTCTATATAAAGTATTGTTGATCAGGAATCTGAGGATGAGTTTGAGGATTGATTAAAAGGTACCTATGTTGAAATGGCAGAATTAAAGTTTGGGCCTCCAAGGCTGTGACCAATACCATAGAAAGCATATGTGAGTATTTTTATACCTTATCTATATCTTATCTTTAGAATAGAATAGAACTGGAAGGGACCTTGGAGGTCTTCTAGTCCAGCGCCCTGCTCAGGCAGGAGAACCTATACCATTTCAGACAAGTGATTGTCTTGTTGTTAGTCACAAAGTCGTGTCTGATCCATCGCAACCCCATGGACAATGTTCCTCCAGGCCTTCCTGTCCTCTATCATCCCCTGGAGTCCATTGCTTCGGTGACTCCATCCAGCCACCTCCTTCTCTGCCGTCCCCTTCTTCTTCTTTTGCCTTCCATCGTTCCCAGCATGAGGCTCTTCTCCAGGGAGCCCTTCCTTCTCATTAGGTGGCCAAAGTCTTTGAGTTTCCTCTTCAGGACCTGGCCTTCTAAAGAGCAGTCGGGGTGGATCTCCTCTAGGACTGACCGGTTGGATGGCCTTGCAGTCCAAGGGACTCGCAGGAGTCTTCTCCAGCACCAGAGCTCAAAGGCCTCCATTCTTTGGCGCTCGGCCTTCCTTATGGTCCAACCTGCACAGCCATCCATTGCAACTGGGAAAACCATGGCCTTGACTAGGCGCCCTTTTGTTGGCAGGGTGATGTCTCTGTTTTTTAGTAGGCTGTCTAGAACAGTGATCCCCAACCCCCGGTCCACGGACCGGTGCCGGGCCGTGGAGTACCTGGCACCGGGCCGCGCAGCGGCCGGGGGCCATGATCGCTGCAGCGGCCGGGGGCCATGATCGCTGCAGCGGCCGGGGGCCATAGTTTCTTTCTGTATGCAAATTAGGGCTAACTGGCACAAGGGGTGTTACTGGACCGCTGGTGGCACTCTGACGTCACCAGCGGCCCACCACCCCCCTGTGTCCAGCGCCGTCCTTCTCATTCCTTTTCAGCGCTTCAGCGCTGGCTGATTCCTGAAAAAAAACTAAGAGCGCCTGCGCAGCTACGTAGGGCTAGCGTAGACAGCGCTAGTAGCGTAGCCTTGCGTAGGCTCAGTTTGTGCTACGCTATCTACGCTAGCCATACTGAACTGCGCCTGCGCAAGGCTACGCTACTAGCGCTGGTCATCGACGTATTCCACCGAAACCGCGAACAACGCCCCCCCACCCCTGCGCGCGCTCAGCGGGCCACGGTAAAATTATCAAAGGCTGACTGGTCCGCGGCAATAAAAAGGTTGGGAACCACTGGTCTAGAACACTGAATCCTAAAAACTGGCATTCAGAAGGAGCTGGAATGGCAGATCTGCCCCAGCTAGGGGCTAGGAGAGAAAGATCCTTGACTCCATTTGATTGAAATGATTGGATTTTTTGCTAAGGATTAGAGGTTGCAGCAAAAACAAGGCAAGCTCTAAGAATTCCCATGCCGACTTACAAGTTTTCCCCTGTCCGTGGCCGTCCCATCCCCCCCACTTGACTGGACCATCACTGTCCAATCGCATCCCGGTTTGATATTTTGAGAACCTCTTTGTGTCTCGAAAGCAGTGGTGAAATTCATTTTTTTTACTACCGGTTCTATGGGCGTGGCTTGGTGGGTGTGGCTTGGTGGGTGTGGTTTTTGGTGCATGTGGCAGGGGAAGTACAAAAGTGCAAAATCTCCATTCCCACCCCACCCTGGGGCCAGCCAGTGATGGCATTATGGCAGGATGCCTGCAAGCTTAGCAGAGATGGGAGAGCTAACATTGGTGGCCTCTTTCTTTAATTCTGTCCCTGAAGTGTCCCAACAAGCGGCTCTTTCCCCAGATTCACACCCTGTCCAAGGCAAGGACCGTGTCATCCCTGAAGCCATGTTTCCTTTTGGCCTCTTCAGGGCGGCCACAGCGGTGGCTGGACAAGCTGTGGGAACAGGAGGAGGGAGAGAGAGATAAAATTCTTTCTCCTGGGAACCAGGTTTGGGGTTTGTTGGCTCAGGGAGAATTGCCACCTTTGGTCTTGGATCGGGTGGCACTGCCCCAAACAGACCCTGCGCGTAATCTGGGGGTTCTCCTGGACTCACAACTCCTGCTCAAAGAGCAGATGGTGGTCATGGGTGCAACTGCAGGTTGTGTGCCAGTTACTCCCTTTCCTGGACCAACAATCCCTACTCACAGCCACTCATGCCTGTCACTTCCTGTCTTGACTATTGCAACATGCTCTACATGGGGCTGCCCTTGAAGAGCACCAGGAAGCTCCAGTTGGTGCAAAATGCAGGGGCCCGCATGGTTTTGTGCAGACCTCAGTGTGTACATGTGTTACCTCTCCTGTGGGAGCAGCATTGGTTGCCGATTTGCTTCCGAGTGCAACTCAAGGTGCTGGTTGTCACCTTTAAAGCCCTTCATGGCCGGGGACCAGGTTAACAGAGGGACCATCACCTGCCGGTCACATCTACCTGACCCATCAGAGCAGGGAGCCAGGGCATGCTGCGGGTCCCATCCCTGAGGGAGATACACCTCGTGGGACCCAAAAGAAGGGCCTTCTCTATGGTGGCTCCCTTTCTCTGGGACATCATTTCCCCAGAGATTAGAATGTCTCCTACTCTAATACTCTTCTGGAAGGCGCTGAAGACCTGGTTTTGCCAGCGGGCCTGGGGAACCCAGAGAGGGATGGAGCCCATTAAACGGCTTGTGTGATCGGCTGCCACCAGTGGGAGGTGGGGGGTGATTTTATTCTATTAATTTATTTGATTCTTTTTATTAGTTTTATTGTTTTAAATATGCTTTTATATTTTGTAAGCCGCCTTGAGTTGCCATGGGTGAATAGGCAGCAATATAAATGTAATCAATCAATTGAATAACTAATAGCTAATAACTAAATAAACCAAGGACGTCTGGCCAGATGTTGGGGAGGCATGGATGGAAGATGACTGGAGTTTGGACAGTGACCTGATTGGACCATGTGATGAATTTGCGGCTTTACTGATTGGACCATTGACTTTAATTTGGGTGGGAAGGCATGGGGCTTTTCCCCAGAAGTGCCAATATGACATCTCTAATAAAACTATGCTTTGAGGAATATTCCTGCCTCCGAGTTTTGATTCTGTTGGGGGTGTTATTTGGAACCTTGACAGACTGTACCAAACATTTTTGGGCAAAGCACAGGATCCACCAGTTCTTTGGATCTGTACCAGTGGTGGGTTCCTACTGGTTCGGACCAGTTCAGCCAAACCGGTACTGGTTTGGCAGCCTGACAGAGACCCAAGCTCCTGTCATCTTGCCATCTTGCTTTTTGGTTTTGCGCATGCACAGAACAATTTTAACTGCACTGCGCATGTGCAGACAGTGTGCATCAAGTACGTGCGCAGTGCGCGCATGAGCAAACCGGCAGTTGTGCCTGCCAGAACCCACTTGTGACTTGTAGAGTACAAATCTGAAGCGCAAAGCCAGTCCTGCTAAGAGACTATTCGGACGGAAGAAATGGGAGGGAGCTCCTTATAAAACTTCCTGTAAGTGCCCTTCTGACATCTTAGCCAAGGTTCTCTTTCTCTGGGGAACTCTTAAGTACTGGCATAAGGATGTTTCCTGGGCTATTTATTCTGCAAACATAACAAAGGGACCAAAGGCAGCCTTGGGAACAAAAAGACTCCACGGCTATTTTAGGAAAAATCACCCCCAGGGTGACCATGAAATTAAAAGGAAGTTACAGGTTGGGAAATAATTAAATTGACTGGCACTACTAAACAGGGTTAATCAAGGCTTTGATGCAAATAAATGAAACCTGAATGCTTAGACGTGGAATGAAACAGTAAGGAAGGACTATCCTAAAAACTGGCTGTTCTTTGTGCTGAGTAAAATCAATCTAACAAACAAAATGAAGTCTAAATGTGTATGGAGATTCTGAGTCGTCCAGGTGAGGGTTGTCCCAAAGGTGTTTTTTTTCCCCAAGAGGCCCCTGGACTTTCTGATTTTCTTTGAAAGCGTTTCGCTTCTCATCCCAGAAGCTTCTTCAGCTCTGACTGGATGGTGGTGGGGAATGGAAGGATGAAGTCTACGTCCTTTTTCTTCTCTGTCCGTTGGTCAAACCTAGACCGTCTCTTTGCCTAGCCTTCCTGGGGCCCAATTGAACGTTCTTCCCCCAAACAAAGCCCCCTGCAAATTATCTAGACCAGGGGTCAACATTTGCCCCTCGGCTCCACAATTGATAGGACTTTCAGTTAGGACAGGTAGCGGTGGCTGTGCTAGGAGAAGACTCTATGGTGGGGGAACCAGACTTCTGGTCGGCTCCAGAATTGGACGGGGGGCTTCTGATTAGGACCTTTGTGGCTCTTTGAATGTTTACGTTTGCTGACCCCTGATCTGGACCACAGCTCCCCACCAGGTCTCTGGGCAGCCCTCAGAAGGGAACTGTAGTAAGAGGAACCCCATTGTTCCACCCTCTGTCAGGGGCTCCCTCAAGAGTCCCTCTCTTCTGCATTTTGATGTAGGAAGTTAGCACCCAGCCCTCTCCTAGGAGAAGGAAATATTAAAAAGGCAGAATATTATATTTCCCCGGATGAGAAGTGGAGAAACATGTTTCTTTTTTAGGCAGGAAGCAGACTCACTCTTAATAGCCCCCACCCTGACATTCAGACTTCCAGAGGGCCATGCAGGGGTAACTTTGTAGGTTGTCTTTTGAGTCTCAGGCCTGGTTGAATCTTGCTAGGTGATGATGTAATGAAGAGGGTTTTGGGCAATTCCTATTACGGCTGAGGGCTAATCCTACCTTTGTTGGATCTTGGGGAAGGTCATTTGCCTCTGAATAGACCTAGCTTTCTCTTTATCTCTTATCTGCCATTGGCTATTGAAGAGGGTGAGGGATGTTAAGAGTGAGTCTATTTCCTGCCTAAAAAAACCTTGGAGGTCTTCTAATCCAGCCCCCTGCTCAAGAAGGAGATATCCTGTACAGTTTCAGACAAGTGGCTGTCCAGTCTCTTCCTAAAATCCTCCAGGGATGAAGCACAGTGATGAAGTGATGAATGAGAGAGTCGTTCGTTCAACATCAACCTCAAAACTGAACTTTCCTTCCTTCTCTTTCTCCCTTCTTGAATCAACAGTTTATTCTGGAACATCAGTTTCATTTGGAGATTTGAGTCAATCAAATCATCCTGAACCATTTGAGTTTTGGCATGCTCCTTTTTTAAACATAGGATCCTTGCCAGATCTGGTCTGTAAGGATGGGCAGGGATCCTGTGGATTTTAGACCTGTTTTGGCTAGACCGGCTGGAACAGCCTCAGATTTTGATCTGTACTCCTCAGCGGTAGAGCCTGGAGGCGTAAGCAATAGCAGTAGACTTATATACCGCTTCATAGGCCTTTCAGGCCTCTCTAAGCGGTTTACAGAGAGTCAGCATATTGCCCCCAACAATCTGGGTCCTCATTTTACCCACCTCGGAAGGATGGAAGGCTGAGTCAACCCTGAGCCGGTGAGATTTGAACCGCTGACCTGCTGATCTAGCAGTAGCCTGCAGTGCTGCATTTAACCACTGCGCCACCTTGGCTCTTAAGTGGTTTTCAGAATTAGAAAGGGAATGGGATCCTCCGCAATGGAAGCAGCCTTCATCCAGCTCTTTCAGGTAAGCCTCAGGCTGCTTTTTAGGCCTCCAGATATTTTAAACAGGGCAAATGGACACTGATCTTTTTCTGTGCACATGGAGTAGAAAAGGCAGGAGAAAACACCCTTCCTCTCCCACCAAAAGCCTGGGAGGCTAGCGGACAATCACTTAAATTAAAATAAATTAAAACAGAGCCCAGGTGGTGCAGTGGTTAGAGCGCAGGCTACTTCAGCTGACTGCTAGCTGCAGTTCAGTAGTTCAGATTCTCACCAGGCTCAAGGTTGACTCAGCCTTCCATCCTTCTGAGGTCAGTAAAATGAGGACCCAGATTGTTGTGGGGCAAGAGGCTGACTCTGTAAACTGCTTAAAGAGGGCTGTAAAGTGGTATATAAGTCTAAGTGCTATTTCTATTGCTAAATATGAGCCAGCCATGTGCAGCAGCTTCCAGAAAAGCCAAAACACTTCAGGGCTGCATAAACAGAGGGAGAGGATCAAGATCACGTGAAGGGTTAATTTTATCAGGCCTTGGTAAGGCCACACTTGGAATATGGCATCTAGTTGTGATCACCACGATGTAAAAAAGATGTGGAGACTCTAGAAAGAGAGCGGAGAAGAGCAACAAAGATGATTAGGGGACTGGAGGCTAAAACGTATGAAAAACGGTTACAGGAAATGGGTATGTCTAGTTTAATGAAAAGAAGGACTAAGGAGTGACATGATATCAGTCTTCCAATATCTGAGGGAAGTAAGGGGAATAAATAGCAAAAAAGGAATATTTTCATCATGAAGAAAAGAGAGTGTCATGTCCTGTGTGTCTCCCCCGCCCCCCTTTCCATCCTTCCTCAAGGCTGATGAGGGCTTGGCCAGAAGAAATGGGCCTGGCAGATTTTGGAAGGTGTCCTGGAAGTTTCTGGAGAGTGACAACTCTCAGTGGCTGGGGGGTTGGTGGTCCAGCAGTTGAATTAAGGTTCCCGGAAGTTGGGGAGGCAGAAATTCCCAACAGACCTGCCTGGCCTGGAGGTTTTTATTGAGCATGGCAGAGCAGAAAAAAAAAGATGATTCAAAATTGCAAAATGAAGAATAAATTTGAGTGGATGCTGGGATATTTTTATGAACCTGTGCAGAGCAAAGAAGTATTCTGGCAGGAATATGAGCTCTTGGTTGACATAAATCTCTCCCCTCCTAACATTTCTTTCTTTATTCACTTAATATTTGGTATACTATTTATATATTCCTGCATGCTAAATAATTAGTGAATTAATATGTGTATGTACACACACACATATTCTAACACAGCTTCCTTGTAAATTTCAGAAAGAGGTAACAATGAATTTGGGGGAACAAAGTGTTAATGACAAAAGGAACAGAAATTAATGCAGAGAAAGAGAGAGACCAGGGAGAGAGAGAAAGCAAGGAAGACTCTGCATTCCAGGATGTTGAAGCAAGAGCCTTGTTGCTTTTTATTCTGCCTTATATTTAGTGTTTGCATTTTCAGGGTCAAAATTACATTTCTTTGCATATTCCCTGTGACATACAAAACGCTATTTGGGATCTGCATCTAGTTTAATCTAATTAGCAATGTGCAAAAGACTTCCCATTCCTTCTTACTTACATATTGGTGTTACTAAAATTATAAAACAAATCCACGGAGGAATATTATCTGAAATAGAACCTCCATGTTCTGCGGAACTATAGCTGAACGTTCAACTGTGAGAGGGAGCCACACTTTTCAGAACCAACTCATTTCAATGCCCAGGATTATATGGTGAGTCAGAGAGAAGAGATGGGGCTTTGCGTGGGTTTTGCGCATTGCCTTTAAAGAGTCTTCCCTCAGCCTATTCCCACGCGCTTGATTTCTCCCATGAAGTCGTCTCTGGGTGTGTGGGAGAGATCTTGGGAGATAGGAGAGAGAGCTGCAGGCTGGACCAGTGGCCCAAGGAGGGAGCACGTGGGAAATATTTCAGAAGGGGCCCTCCCTAATTCTCAGGAAAGCAATTGCAGTCTTGCAATATTCTGTTAATGTAACCTTACAATCAAGAGAAAGCCAAGATCCCTGCAGATTAACAGATTAACAGAATTCGAAGGGACCTTATAGGTCATCTAGTCCAACCTCCTGCCCATGCAGGAGACCTTAAGCCATTTCGGACAGATGGTAGCCCAGTCTCTTCTTGAAAGCCTCCAGGGATGGAGCTCCCACAACTTCTGTTCCATGGGTGGATTGTTCTTCAGGAAATTCCTCCTTATTTCCAGGTTGAATCTCTCCTTGTTCAGTTTCCATCCATTATTCTTCGCCTGGCCATCGGGTGACTTGGAGAATAGCTTGAACCCCATCCTCTCTGTGGCAGCCCCTCAAAGATTGGAAGATGCTCTCATGTCTCTCCTGGTCCCTCTCTTCCCTAGACTAGCCTGCTTGTGCTTCTTGCCTGGACTACCTCACAGCGCTAAGAATATGTCTTCATGCACAGAATTCCAAATAACATCCTTAATCCCTAAATTGGACATGATTGTTTTAAGGCCCACTCCTGATTTTTTTCTCTGAAACAACAGCTTTGCAAGGTACTTTGAGCTAAGAGGAGATGATGGCTGGCAAGATCCAGAACAGCCTTTTCTGCTGTAGTACTGGTCCTGGGACATCCTGCCTCTTCCGAGGTGGGTAAAAGGAGGACCCAGATTGTTGGGGGTAAGAGGCTGACTCTGCAAACTGCTTAGAGAGGTCTGGGAAGCACTGGGAAGCGGTATGTAAGTCTAAGGGCTATTGCTATTACTAAGTCTGTTAAATCTACTGCAGTGAGAAGTCCAACATTTCTTTGGAAGTTCATTTTCTCAATGCTTTGACTAGTTCACAGGTGGCTTTGATATATCATCTCTTTCTTGTTTACTTGTGATTTTAATCACCAATTAATTTTATTACCTCGTCCTTCTGCTCGGCATCCCAAAATACACAGTTAAAAATAAATACAATCCGTTCCAGCCTTGAAAAGAAGATTTCTCTATTGTTTTCTCCAGCATCAAGCACTTGAGACAGGGGGCTCTAGGTAAATTATGTGGGGTTCTCTCAGTTCCTCCTATTTCTGTTTCCAGCCACTTTCTTTCAAAACCTGGGTTCTCTGTGCTACGTCCAGTCTGTATTTATACAGAATAACAGAGTTGGAAGGGACCTTTGAGGTCTTCCAGTCCAACCCCCTCTGCTCAAGCAGGAGACCCCCATACCATTTCACACCAATAGTTATTCAATCTCCTTTTGAAAGCCTCCAGTAATGGAGCACCCACAACTTCTGAAAGGAAGCCTTTCCACTGGTTGATTGTCCTTATTGTCAGGAAATTTCTCCTGCTTCTTTCTTTATTCAGTTTCCATCCATTGCTTTTCCTGTTTTGTCTTTTGGAATAAAGAATAACAGAGTTGGAAGGGACCTTGGAGGTCTTCTAGTCCAACCCCCTGCCCAGGCAGGAAACCCTACACCACTTCAGACAAATAGTTATCCAACATCTTCTTAAAAACTTCCAGTGTTGGAGCATTCACAACTTCTGGAGGCAAGTTGCTCCACTGATTAATTGTTCTCACTAAATTTCTCTTTAGTTCTAAGTTGCTTCTCTCCCTGATTTGTTTCCACCCATTGTTTCTTGTCCTACCCTCAGGTGCTTTGGAGAATAGCTTGACTCCCTCATCTTTATGGCAGCTCCTGAGACATTGGAAGACTGCTATCATGTCACCTTCTTTTCATCACATTAGATATACTCAGTTCCTGCAACCCTTCTTCATATGTTTTAGCCTTCAGTCCCCTAATCGTTTTTCTTCGTTTTCGCATCCGGCGACTTCAGCTAGTCCAGAATGCGGCCGCGCGAGTGATTGTGGGTGCACCACGGTTCGCCCACATAACACCTATCCTCCGCGAGCTGCGCTGGCTACCTGTTGATCTCCGGGTGCGCTTCAAAGTGCTACTTACCACCCATAAAGCCCTCCATGGTAGTGGATCTGAGTACTTGAGATACCGCCTCCTGCCAATCACCTCCTTACGACCTATTAGATCACACAGATTAGGCCTCCTCCGAGTTCCATCTGCCAGTCAGGGTCGACTGGCAACTACGCGGAGGAGAGCCTTTTCAGTAGTAGCTCCGACCCTTTGGAACGATCTCCCCATGGAGATTCGTACCCTCACCACCGTCCAGCCCTTCCGCACAGCCCTTAAGATCTGGCTATCCCGTCAGGCCTGGGGATAAAGATTGTAATCCGTCCCCACCCGAATGATGAATGAATGTTGTGTTCTATTTTTACTTATGTATTGTTTTATGTCTTATTGTCTTGTATTCCCCTCCCCATAAATTGTAAGCCGCCCTGAGTCCCCTCAGGGAAAAGGGCGGCCTATAAATAATAAACCATAAACCATAAACCATAAACCATCTTGCTCTTCTCTGCATTCTTTCTAGAGTCTCCACATCTTTTTTACATTGTGGCGGCCAAAACGATGCAGGATTCCAAGTATGGCCTTACCCAAGGCCTTATAAAGTGGTATTAACCCTTCACGTGATCTTGATTCTATCCCTCGATGCAGCCTAGAACTCTGTTGGCTTTTTGGCAGCTGCTGCACACAGCTGGCTCCTATTTAAATGGTTGTCCACTAGGACTCCAAGATCCCTCACAGTTACTCCTATTGAGCTAGGTAGATGTGCTTAGCTCATAAAGGGAAACTACAGGAAATAACTCTTTCCCACAACCACAGAAAACAGGACTAGAAATGATACATATCTAGATTTAGTTTAAATATTGGGCAAATGTTTATAATAAAATCTGTAGAACTAGGGAACAATCTGCTAGAAAGATGGTAGATGCTCAGATGGATATTGTAAATTGATTTCCCTGCACCTGGCAGAAGCTGGGCTGAAGGATTCTTGCGGTCTTTTCCAAGGCTGCCATCCATTTCAGGCTACGTCATAGGTTGCTTCCTAGTGGTGTCTTTGGATGAAAAGCTCCTGCTGAATCCAATGTTCCTCCGGCTGCTTGAAACCTCCCTGCTTAAAGTTTGCATATTAATTGGTCCATATTTAAAGCAAGCCATTGTTTATTCTCCACTAATTTCAGTTTCTCTGTGCTTACATCTGCCAGTTCCGCTGGTGTTGAATTATATCTTACCCAGGGGTAATAACTGCTCCTAGCCTTTGTACCTCCTCAGCCATAAATCTCAAAGCAATTTACAAAGGAGCATATTAAGAGCCAATGAAGGCGGCTTTCTACTTTTCATGAATAGTAATATTTGCGGTTTTGAACTCTTTGATGGATCTTCCAGCTTCTCTTTGGCTCTCAGGAGAGCAGCCTTGATTTATGTGTCTTTACTTTTCTTGATTACTTTCGTGGAAAACCATGCCATTGGTGTCACGTGGCCAAGGCCACATGACTGCACTGGCTGATCAGCGTACAAAGCCAAGGGCCCCTATCCATGGCCGCAGCTCACTGACCCCCAGAATGCTTAAGTGGATTTCTTTCATCAGCTTGCTTGAATTAATAATTCATATCCTTGGTTTGTGTGGTTCAATGAATTATATACTAATGAAACGTACAAAAAGAAAAAGCAAGTAACAAGTTGCAGTAGCTGAATCTTGAACTTAGTCACTAACTAGCTTAGATAGTTTTGCAAACTCAACCTATCTAAGAAACTCTGCCGTGTTCCATTATGGCAGGATCTGAATGACCTGAATGGCTGGTCTCAAAAGGTTAAGCAGATGTGCTGACACCTCCAGACCAGAAGGGCTGGGGTCACAGGGGTTTGGGGCTGTGGAAGCAATGATCACACTAACATGAGGACTTAAGTCATTTAATGAAAAGAAGGACCAGGGGAGACATGATAGCAGTCTTCCAATATGTGAGGGGCTGCCCCAAAGAAGAGGGAGTCAAGCTATTCTCCAAAGCGCCTGACGGCAGGACAAGAAACAATGGGTGGAAACTAATCAAGGAAAGAAGCAACCTAGGAGAAATTTCCTGAAACTTAGAACAATTAATCAGTGGAACAACTTGCCTCCAACACTTTTTTAAAGTTTTTAAGAAGATGTTGGATAATCATTTGTCTGAAGTGGTGTAGGGTTTCCTGCCTAGGCAGGGGGTTGGACTAGAAGACTTCCAAGGTCCCTGCCAACTCTGTTATTCTATTCTATTCTATTCTATTCTATTCTATTCTATTCTATTCTATTCTTCTAAAGTAGCAATAGCAATATCACTTAGACCTATATACCACTTCATGGTGTTTTTACAGCTCTCTCTCAGCAGTTTACAGGGTCAGCCTCTTCCCCCCCAACAATCTGGATCCTCATTTTACCCACCTGGGAAGGATGGAGCCTGGTGAGATTTGAACTGCCAAATTGCAGGCAGCCAGCAGTCAGCAGAAGTAGCCTGCAATACTGCACTCTAATCACTGTGCCACCACAGCCCTTCCTTCCTTCCTTCCTTCCTTCCTTCCTTCCTTCCTTCCTTCCTTCCTTCCTTCCTTCCTTCCTTCCTTCCTTCCTTCCTTCTTAGACTTATATACCACTTCACAGTGCTTTACAGCCCCCTTTAAGCAGTTTACCGAGTCAGCATATTTTCCCCAACAATCTGGGTCCTCATTTTACCCACCTCAGAAGGATGGAAGGGAGGAGGAGAGGGGAAAGAGAGGGGAAGAAGAAAAAAGGAAGGAGAGGAGGGAGGAAGAAGGTAGAGAAGGGAAGTTAAGAAGATGGAAGGAGAAAGGTGTTGCAAAACAAGATGGATGCATGGGGGGAGGGCAAGAAAGGGACCCAAACTGTATTATTTATATGTGTGTCAAAATGAATATAGAGACTATGATGAATAGACAAATGTTAAATAGCAATTATAAGAATGTACATAAAGGAATTATTTTGAAAGAGAAAAATAAAAGACATTTTACAAAAAAAAAAGAAGAAGAAGAAGAAGCCTGCAGTACTATACTCTAACCACCTTGCAACCCTGGTTTTTATTAGTAGTATAAGTAATATAAGAAAATAACATAATTATCAGTGGTGGGTTGGAGGAGGTGCACCCGGTATGGGCATACTGCAGCCTGCCCGGAGCACCGAGTACCACTCCGGTATGGTGCTCCAGATGACCCACTCACCCGCCCGTGCTCCTTACCTGTCTTTAAAGTCTTCAGTGCTTCTGCGTGCGCACACGCGCATACATCCCTTGTGCGACGCTTCACCGAGCAGCTGGAGCGTCCCGGAGGCTCGTGGAGGCGTTGCTGGACAGTAATATGCACGCACGCACTGCACACATCAATTTCGACAACACCAGGCCCGTTCCAACTGTACCGGTTGGAATGGGATCCGGAACCCACCACTGAAGATAATGTAATATAAAACAACAGTCAGAGACTATTCAGATACCCAGGAAAAAGAAACACAAAAAAATTACCTTCTGACTGCCATCAGGGACCCAAAAGAGATGGTGGTTGGACCACAAAGCCCTAGAAGAATGAATTAGGGAAAGTCAGCATTCTTATTTCTGCTACACGGCCTACCATGCTTTGCTGGTTTTCTATTTGCAACAGTTGGATTGTTTTGTGTTTGCATTTGATATTACCTTATTGGCAGTGGTGGGTTTCAAATTTTTTAGAACCTCTTCTGTAGGTGTGGCCTGCTTGTGGGAGTGGCTTGTCAGCCATGTGACTGGGTGGGCGTGGCCAACTTGTAAAATGTGGTGAAACTCACTTAACAATGCTCTTGCTTAGCCATCAAAATGTTGGCTCAGGAACTCTGGCATTTGAAGCACGCAAGTCTTAAAGCTGAAAAGTTACAAGATCCTTGCACCCCTAACCCTTTAGGAAAAAAAAACCCAGGGGTGTTCAAACTTGACAGTTTTAAGACTTGTGGACTTCAACTCCCAGAATCCCTCCTCTCGCTCTTCATCTTATGATGTGCGATTGGGCGGATGGGCGGGGGGAGGGAGCTGGAACCGGTTCTAAACGGCACTGTAGATTTGTGGAACCTCTAAGAGGTTAGAACTGGCAGGAACCCACCCCTGCTTATTGGCATCTTTTAATACTTGTGCTGGATAGGGCACAAGTATTAAGATGGTGGCTCAGTGGTTAAGTTGCTGGGCTTGTCATCTGGAAAGGTAGCAATCCAGGTTTGAAACCTGAGCACCATGCAGTGGAGTGACTCCTGCCCTCTCCTCAGCTCCCAGCAGTTTGAAAGTACGCAAATGCGAGTAGATAAATAAGTACACTTCAGTGCTAACAATGCTTTGCATCCTACTGGCCAAAGGATTAATTTTGTAACTTGGAGCGAAGGGAAGGACGCGACAAGCGATATGTGAAAGTGACTTTATTCAGCTCATAGTGACTGCGATTCAACGTGGCGTCTTTCGCGCCCTACATTTATACCCCCGGGTTTGAATGAGGAGCCAATGGGGCGTCGAGTAGCTCGACCAATCAGGGCGAGGATTGAACCGGCTCCACCCGGGAACCAATCAGGAAGAGTCCTTGTTCGCGCGCTTGTATTTCCCGCGCTAGTATTCAACACCCCTCCCCCCCCAGTCAAAGAGTTCCCTTAGGAAGGGCAAACATAGTCTTGTAGGTAGGCGGGGCGGTGGCGTTCTCGCCCCGATCTTCGTGGCTCCCCGGCGGTTGTTGACGGGGGGGGAGCCGCCGGCGGAGGCGTGTCCGTGGTGGGGTGGTGAACCTGCGGTGCGGCCCCGTGAGAGAGAGCTGGCCCCGGGTCCCTTGCCCAATGTCCAACTGTCCGGGGTGGCGTTTCCGTAGCAACAGGAGTGTCCGATCGCGGCCCCGTGCAGTCTGGTTGGGGTGTAGGTTCAGAGTCTCGATAAAGGTTTTGAGGAAGGGAGTAGCCGGTTGAGGCGCGTCTGTCCGGAAAGTTCGCATCAGCTTGCCTCCCGTTCCCCGGGTGGAAACGGTCCGTTGGGGCAAAATTTAACGATGTTGGCTCCTGGTGTGAGCGGGTGTCCGAGGGGCCCGGGCCGTCTGTTTCCGCGGGAAGGCGGCGCCTTAACTGGTCCACGTGGCGCCTCCATTGTGTTCCGTCGGCCAGGCCGACCCTGAAGGAACAGGGGCCGGTCAGAGCTGTGATGGTTGCGGAAACCCACCGAGGATCCCCAGAAAAGGAGCGGGCCCATACAGGATCCCCTAACTTAAACGCGTGGGAAGGAAGGGCCCCCAGGTTGCTTGGCGGATCTCCTGCGTAAAGTGGATGGAGCCTGTCTAGGGGGGTTCGCAATCTCCTACCCATCAAGAGCTCCGCGGGACTTTTATTGGTCGTTGGGCAGGGTATGGAGTGCTGGCTCAAGAGGTAGGCCGCTACTCTTTCTTGCCAGTCGCCCTGGTCCATGCGGCCCAAGGCTTCTTTCGCTGAGCGAACTGCTCGCTCCGCCCGGCCGTTGCTAGCTGGGTGATAAGGGGCCGTGGCCGCGTGTCTGATTCCCTGCTTGGCCAGGAATTCTTGGAACGTGGTGGAGGTAAACTGGGGCCCATTATCGGAAACTATCACATCCGGTAACCCATGGGTAGCGAACATCTTACGGAGGGCCCTCACTGTACTCTCGGCTGTGGTGGAGGTCATGATTACCAGCTCCACCCACTTCGAGTAAGCATCGACCACTATCATGAAGTTCCGGCCGTGGAAGGGGCCGGCGAAGTCGATGTGTAAACGGGACCACGGGCCTCTAGGGATTTCCCACTCACGAGGGGCGGCTGTGGGGGGATTTGGCCTAGAGTTTTGGCAGATCCTGCATCGGCCGACGTAGTCTGCAATTTCCGAGTCTAACAAGGGCCACCACACGTAGCTACGGGCTAAGGCTTTCATTCGCGCTATGCCTGGGTGGTTTTTGTGGAGTGCGGGTAGGATTCGCGCCCGCAGGGCTGTGGGAATTACCACCCTATCCCCCCAGACAAGGCACCCCCCGTGAAGGGCGAGTTCGGCTTGTCGCACTTTAAATGGACGGAATTCTTCCGCTACCTTTTCCATGGGCCACCCCCTCAGAACCCATGAAGCAACCTGAGATAGGACGGGGTCAGCCTTTGTGCAGGCTGCAACGTCCGCGGCCGAGACGGGGAGGTCGGATTCGGCGATGGACAGGACAGAGAGTGCGGGCACGTGGGCTGTGTCCGTCTCTGGGAGGGGGCAACGGCTCAGGGCGTCCGCGTGCCCTAGCTGTTTACCCGGACGGTATAACAGCGTATACGAATACGCCGTTAGGAACTCCGTCCACCGAGTCATGCGGGGAGACAAAATGGGGGGAGTTGGCTTGTCGCCCGCCAGTAGCCCCAGGAGGGGCTTGTGATCCGTGACTAGGGTGAATTTTCTACCGTAGAGGTAGTCATGGAACCGCTTAATGCCGGACACTGCAGCCAGGGCCTCTTTATCGATTTGGCTGTAGTTCCGCTCCGTGGAGGAGAGTGTCCGGGAATAGAAGGCTATGGGGGCTTCTGAGCCGTTCGGAAGGACGTGGCTCAGGACCGCCCCTACGCCATAGGGGGAGGCGTCGCAAGTCAGAACTAGAGGCATCCTATCGCTGTACTGGATTAGGACTGCCGATGAAGTTAAAATATCCTTTATAGCCGCGAACGCGTGTGCTTCGCGGCTGCCCCATTTCCAGGCCGCTGACCGGTCAAGTAGTCGGTGTAGCGGCTCAGCTAGTGACGCCTTGTGGGGGATAAAAGGGGCGTAGAAGTTTAAGAGCCCCAGGAATGCCTGTAATTCCGCCCTGGAGGCGGGTGCGGGCGCGTTTTTGATGGCGGCAACTTTGGAAGGAGTGGGGTGGATGCCCTGGGCATCAATGAGGAACCCCAAGAATTCAACTCTGGGAACAGCAATTTCGCATTTGCTGCGCTTTAATTTCAGTCCGGCCTCCCTGAAACGTGTGAGGACCTCCCGAAGTGTTTTCAGGAGTTCCGAGTGACTGGGGGCTGCGACCAGGACGTCGTCGAAGTAGGGAACGACGCCTGGGAGCCCATGGAGCAACCGCTCCATGAGGCTCTGGAAAATCCCCGGGGCAACCGAGACGCCGAATTGGAGACGGCGGCAACGGAAAGCCCCGCGGTGGGTGACGATGGTCTGGGCTGTAGCCGCATCGTCGTCTACGGGAAGCTGCTGGTAGGCCTGTGCCA
Source organism: Thamnophis sirtalis (assembly GCF_051295495.1). Taxonomy (NCBI): domain Eukaryota; kingdom Metazoa; phylum Chordata; class Lepidosauria; order Squamata; family Natricidae; genus Thamnophis; species Thamnophis sirtalis. Next base: position 25,917,820 of record NW_028261382.1, read on the forward strand.
TGTCTAGCTTAGCGAAAATGCGGCCCTGTCCTAAGGAGTGGAGTAGGTGCTGCACTACGGGGACCGGATACGGGTTTGCCTGCAGGGCCAAATTGATGGTCGACTTGTAGTCGGCACATATCCTCACCGATCCGTCGGGTTTGACCGGTAGGACTATGGGGGTTTCCCAGCGGGCGTGATCTACGGGCTCGAGTACCCCTTGCTCAATGAGCTTATCTAGTTCCGCGTCTACTTTTGCTCTCAATGCGAAGGGAACCCTGCGTGCCTTCAGCCTAACGGGAGCGACCTGGGGATCGAGGCAGAGAGAAATGGGGGTACCCTTGTAACAACCCAATTTCCCATCGAACACATCTGCGAACTCGTCTAGGACGCTATCTACGGGGAGGGAAGCTATCCTGTGTACCCCTTCTATGGTGAGGCCCAAAACGGGGAACCATTCCAACCCAAGGAGAGCGGGCAGGTTGTTCCTAACGACTAAGACTGGGAGTTTACCTTTAAATTTCCCGTATTCCACCCGGATGTGGTATATCCCAGCTGTGGGAATCCCATTTCCCTGGTAGTCTAGGAGGGAGACCCCGGCGGGGCGCAGCTTTCTCTGGGGAACCCCGGGGCAAAGGCGGGAGAACAAAGCCCAAGATAGGAGAGAACGGGATGAACCGGAGTCCACCTCCATTTGGCAAGGCTGACCTTCGAGCCGGACGGTGGTGCTTATTTTCCGGTTGCCGGCGGGAACGTGGGAAGCCTGATAGACTGTGCAGTCGGCGCTGGAGGGCTGGTAGGTTGAGTGGCAGTCCTCGGTGTGCCTCGCGGGACGCGGCTGCTGGCGGCGTTGCGGCGCTTGGCGTTGGTCGCTGGGCTGCATAAACGACGGGGCCGGCAGGAGAGCCCTGCATACTCTGGCGAGGTGCCCTTCTCCGTGGCAGCGGCGGCAGATGGCAGAACGGAACGGGCAGGATGCGCGGCTGTGGCGGCCGCCACATCCGCGGCAAGGCGCGTTCGAGGCTGGCTGAGCGGGCGTCGGCGGTTGCTGGGGTGGTCTCCGCTTCGGCTGCGTCCTCATCTGCCCGACGACGATTTCCTCCTCCTCCTCTTCTTCTTCGGCAAGGGAGAGATCCTCGACGAGGTTCGTCTGGGTGGGCGGCCCCGCGACGGCTTGCGCGGGGGGGTTTAGCTGGAGGCGTTCCATGTCGGCCGTGGATTGTTCGGAGAGTTCGGCTGCTCGCGCTATCTCCACGGCTTGCATCAGGGTAATCTTATGATTCCGGAGCAGCCGGCTGCGTAAGTGCACGTCGCGGACCCCGCACACGAACTGCTCCGCGAGGTTCTCCTCCAGGTCTGCGAAATCACACTGGGCGGCCACGGTGCGCAAAGCCTCCAGGAAATGGCTAATGGATTCGTTAGCCCTTTGCACTCGGCGGCGGAAAGCGAAACGGCGTGCAAATAGAGAGGGTGAGGGAGCGTAGTGGTTCCTCAGTCGGGACATCAGCTCGCTCCACCCGAGTTTGTAAGCTGGCCTTGGGGCGGCCAGGGCTCTCGCAGAGGCGAACATGGAAGGCTCACAACAGGACAGGAAGAAACTGCATTTCTCCTCGTCGGTCTGAGCCTGGTTCTTCGAGGCGATCAGGTAGCACTCGAAACGCTCCATAAAACTGTCCCATGATTCTCCGGTGGCTCCACCGAATGGCGCGAAAGGAGGAAGCGATGATGCCATCGTGGCGCGGAGCCGGAGAGAGAGAGAGAGACGGAGAAATTTCGCGTTCGCTGCCGGAGTTCTCAGTCTGAAGATAGCGTTCGAGCTGGTTCAGACGCGGTGGCAGCTGGCTTGTTCTTCTCCGTGGTCGCGGGAATCAATCCCACCTTCGTCGCCAGTTTTGTAACTTGGAGCGAAGGGAAGGACGCGACAAGCGATATGTGAAAGTGACTTTATTCAGCTCATAGTGACTGCGATTCAACGTGGCGTCTTTCGCGCCCTACATTTATACCCCCGGGTTTGAATGAGGAGCCAATGGGGCGTCGAGTAGCTCGACCAATCAGGGCGAGGATTGAACCGGCTCCACCCGGGAACCAATCAGGAAGAGTCCTTGTTCGCGCGCTTGTATTTCCCGCGCTAGTATTCAACAATTAACTCTGCAGCCTTGCAAGCCAGTGCAGGACCCTTGCTGGCTGAAATGCAGGTGGGCATTCACTATGAGTCTCCTCACAGGTCAAAGCTTTGCACACTAGGATCAGATCACGGAAGCACAGGGTTTCCCCGTTTCTCTGGGACAGAGCAATGATTGAAATTGCCTGTTTTTCCAATTGGATGCCTGTCTGCTGCTGCGAGACACTGGCTGGCTGAAAGGGAGTTTGGCATTTGCTTTAATGGGCCAGCTTTCAAATCCAATCTATGGCTTTGGCTTACTCCACAGACAAGGAGCAGACCCTGAAAACACACGGTTTCCAACGTTCCCCAGCCCAGAGCAAAGATGGATATATGCCTCTTTTTCTAATTCAACACCTGTCTGGAGTGGGACACTTGCTGGCTGAAAGGGATTTTGGCATCCGCTTTAGTAGGTCAGCTTGAAGCCCAGGTTTTGCCTTGAAAAATCAAAAGGAGCCTGCTAACTGCCCAGAGTTGTAGAGAATCAGGCCCTATATAAGCCCCACAACCACATCAAGGTAATGCTTCACTGGGGGATGATTATTATGGTCACATGTTTAGACTTGATTTTGCATGTTTATTTTTGGCACCTTTACTCAGAACAGCCCACATCCTGCTGCAATACCTTTAACACTATGAAGCAGGAGCACCTGCCTATTTGAGATCCTTGGGAGAGGTTTGAAAGGTGAATAAACAATGCAAAGGTTCCTTTTCAGAAAAACCCAAAACTGAGAAGACAGCAACAGATGAGAAGCTGAAGGAATAGTGGACAAATCCCTGGTAAGCTGTTGCA